>NC_141554.1:113190000-113350000 GCF_021556685.1 Rattus norvegicus
ACTAGCTAGCAGTCTGTCCCAGCAGAAAAGACCAGGTCGAAGGTTCTGTGTACTTTTGAGGGCAGTGGTCTCAGGGCAGAAAGGGAAATAAACTGAATAATGTAGTGAAACAATCTCAAGGTCTCAAAGGAGCCATAGCAGGTTACAACTAACCTATCCGGGGTGATCAGGATAAACTTCTATAAAGAGAGAGAGAGAGAGAGAGAGAGAGAGAGAGAGAGAGAGAGAGTTAGTTCAGTTGAATCTCAGGGCTGTAGTTAAGGGAGATGTAGGTAAAGATGGAGAAGGGCAGTCTATGTTTAGGAGTAGCCTGAACAGCAGTACCCAGATAATAATTGGTATGGTTTATGGTACTTGTTGGTGGCAGTTTGGACAATTACAAGACTGTGATATTGCTGGAGCATGGACGTATAAAGCAGAGTATGTGTGGGCAAATGGGCCTGGGGAGATCACCAGGTTGCCATCCATATACATTGTCTGGTACCTAAAGGGTGTTAACAGGGTGCCGAGGGCAATGCCAGTCCCTTCTCTCTTCCTTCCATGGCCTCTTAGAGTAGTGTGTATTTTGAGACTTTTCTTCATCCCACCTTTTCAAAACTGACTGCAAAGGTGGGGACAATTTTACTTCTACAGCTACACAGAAAGTCCACTTACACTCCATGATTCCATATGTCTTGGTCTGCAGACAGATGAGCAGTCACTGTTCTGTAAACACTGTTAAACCTAGGCTGAATGGCTGTAGAGGAGCTCCATCCATGAGCACAGTTACATGTGCTCGGTTATCCCTTTCCCCATTCGAGTCCTTAAGTCCATTTATGTAATTTATTACATTTATTGATTTGAGTGTGTTGAATCAGCCCTGCATTTCAGATAGAAAGCCAACTTGTTCACAGTGTATAATCTTTCTGATGTATGCCTGTATTCTGTGTGGAAATATTTAATTAAGGATTTTAAAAATTACATTAATCAGGGATATTGGACTGTACTTTCCTTTCGTCGTTGTTGATGTGTCTTCACCTGGTTTGGGTATTAACGTGATACTGACTTCACAGAAGTGTGGGAATGCTCCATCTGCTTCTATTGTTTTGAATAGTTCAAGGAAGATTCACTGTAAATCTTCTTTGGAAGTTCGGTACAATTCTTCTGTGAATCCATCTAAGCCTTGGACTTGTTTTTTATTGTTCTTTCAGTATTATTATTATGTACTTAGTAGAGGTTCCTTTATTGTCATTTTTTTTTCATTGTGCTAAGATAGGATGCAAGGAGTGAGAATAAAGAAGGCTCTTTTGTGTGTGTGTCCCAGAATGTGGTCTATTTTAGAAAAGTTTCCATGTGCTCCAGAGTAGGATGCATATTTGTAGCATTTGGGTGAAATATTCTCTGGATATCTGTTAAGTCTGTGTGATGTATGATGCCATTGGATTCTGATGTTTATCTGGTTTTGTATGTCCAGATGCCCTGCTTTTTACAAAAAATTGTAGGTATTGAAATCACCTACAATTAATGAATGGATTGTTGTTACTCTGTGTCTTTAAATCCAATAGTACTTTTTTTTAAAATGGGCACACCACAGTTTGGTACATATGTGTTTAGGATAGTACTATCTTCTTGGTTAACTGTTCCTAGGATTAAATTGAAGTGTCTTCCTTTATCTCTTTTAATTATTTTTAGTTTCATGTCTACTTTGTCATATATTAGGATAGCAATGTCTCCTTGATACCTGCTCCCAATGGATGGAATACTTTCCTCTATCCTTTTATGCTAAGGCACCATCTATCTTTAAAGATGTGTTTCATATGAACAACAGGTAGATGGTTGTAACTTTAATTTTTTCAAAACCTATTTTTAATGATGATTCTTACATGTTTTAACCTCCCTTGTAGCCCATCACCCACCAGAGGTAGTGGAAAAGAAAGGATACAGGGTGGGGGGGTGTTGGGGATTTAGCTCAGCGGTAAAGCGCTCGCCTAGCGAGCGCAACGCCCTGGGTTCAGTCCCCAGCTCTGAGAAAAAAAAAAAAAGAAAGGATACAGGGGAAGTGGACCTGTTTAGGAAGGTTCTTTGGAGCATCTCTCATCTCTGTTGTCTGGAAATTGGCAATTCAGTTCACAGGTTAGCAGCAGCAGTTTGATCCACTGGCAAACCCCTCATAGATACACCAGCAGTCCAGTTTGGTGAGTAGGGATAGCAAACAGGAATCAGCAGCAGTGGCATGACCGAGCAGAGACAGCCAGGCTTCAGCCTCCATAGCAGTTAGCAGGACAGACCAGGGAGGGACACCATGAGAAGTTCTTGACTGTGCCTCTCTCAGTGAAGTGAAGATCAGTCAAGACTTGAGACCAACAAGTGTTACACAGGTAGCTCTATAAGCAAGCCTGGCTCAGCCTCCATCACTCCCCATTGAGTCCTATTTATACCCTCCAAATCCCATATGTCCTCTATGGGTCTTACCTCAGCACATGCAATGTGCCGCCTCTCAGCTGACATAATTTTGCTAATCAGCCCGAGTCCATGAAAGCAGCAAGAAACTGCTAGACACCACCAGAAGGTTTTTGGTGTTTCTATGGAGTCCCAACAAATGGAGCTCAACTGTACAATATAAGGCAGACCAATACATAACTGTTGTTAGCAAAGACTCCTTCATCATATATCCTGTCACTGTTTGCTTTAGCAGAACATCCTTCTTCCTGTGTCTGCTTCTACCAAACGTTCCTTCATGAGTCTGCCTTAGTCTTTCACCTGTTTCCACTTCAGGAAAACACTCCTTCATGTGTTTGTCCCAGCAAAACATCATCCAACACAACTGACCTTCCAAAGAACCCCTGAGCTTCCACTTCAGATGGTTTTGGCTCTCTCTTTCTCTCTCTCTCTCTCTCTCTCTCTCTCTCTCTCTCTCTCTCTCTCTCTCTCTCCCTCCCTCCCTCCCTCCCTCCCTCCCTCTCTCTTTCTTCACTTTACATCCTGCTCACTGCCCCCTGGTCACTGTCTCCCACAATCCTTCCCCATCCCCCATCTATTCTGAGTGGGTGCCCTACCCCCCAACCCCCAGTACATCAATCAAGTCTCTGTTACACTAGGCGCGTCCTCTCCCACTGAGGCCAGACAAGGTAGGCCAGCTAGAAGAACACATCCCACAGACAGGCAGCAGCTTTCGGGATAGTTCCCATTCCAGTTGTATCCATGTTGGGATAGTCGCGGACCCACATGAAGGCCAAGCTGCACATCTATTATATAGGAGCAAGGATTCCTAGGTCTAGCCCTCTTTCTTTATTCTCTTTCTTTTTCTTTTTTTTTCCTTTTCTTTTTGTTACACAGAGACAAGGTTTCTCTATGTAATACTGGCTGTCCTGGACTTGATTTGTAGATCAAGCTGACCTTGAACTTACAGAAATCCACTGGTGTCTGCCTCTCTTTAGATCTCTGCCTCTTTCTCATGGCCTCTTTCTGCCTCTACCTCTCTACCTGTATGTTCTTCTATATCTCTTCCTCCAACTCTCTTGCCTCTGACTCTCTGTATCTCTGGCTCTTGGCCTCCCTGCATCTTGGCCTCGTGGCCTTTTGGACTCTTAGCCTCCTTGAATTTGGCTCTCTGCCCCTTTGTCCTCCTGCCTCTCTCTCTCCCTCTTGGTTTCTCCTCTTCTTCTTGGCTGTATGCCTCTAAGCATCCTTGACTCTCTACCTCTCTCTGCCTTTCTGCTTCTCTACCCTTACCTCTCTGCCTTTCACCCCAGGCTCTGTTTCTGTGCCTCTCTACCACTCTACGCCTCTGAGTAAGCTTAGACATTTCTCCTCCCTAATTTTAATGATGGTTCTTAAATGCTTTCTCCTCCCTTCTAGCCCACCACTCACCGGAGGTAGTAGAAAAGAAAGGTTATTAGGATATGGGGGAAGTGGACCTTTGTAGAAATTGCTCTTTCGAGCAAATCCTGTCTGCTTTGTCAGGAAATCAGCAGTTCAGTTCACAGGTCAGCAGCAGCAGCTTGATCCACTCGAAAACACTTCACAGATACACCAGCAGTCCAGTTCAGTAGTGTCGGGATAGCAAACATGAATCAGCAGAGGTGGCACGACCTAGCAGAAACAGCCAGGCTTCCATCAAATTGGCACAAGTCAGCAGGGTGACCAGGACCAGCAGGGACATCAGAAGACATTCTCTGCTGTGCCCCTCTCTATTAAATGAAGAGCAGTGAAGACTGGGTCCAAGAAGCAACACTAGCTATGCAAGCAAACCCCTCCACAGTCCACTGAGTCCTACATCGCATGTCCTCCCATGGGTCTTGCCTCACCACATGTCTTGCTTCAGCACATGAATCTGTTTTAGCAAAACTCCACATGAGTCTGTGTCAGGCAATCAGCTTAAGTCCAGAGAAGTAGCAAGAAGCCACCAGAAAAACCACCAGAAGATTTTTGGTGCATTTTTCCTAAAGGAGTAGTGACAAATGGAGCTCAACTACACAATGTTAAGGCAAATCAATACATGGCTGTTGTTAGTAAAGAATCCTTTATCACATGTCTGTTCGTGTGCTTGCTTTAGCAGAACATCCTCTCACATGAGCAGAGTTGATCCGATGCAACTCACAGCAGGGTCTTTATTCCAGGTAGCTCAGGCCCCTCAGCTCACCTCTCACATGCAGGACTGTTCTCAGTGGAGAGAGGAGTCCTGAAAATCTTTTGAGGCAAGGCTTTAAAGTAAGCAGCAAGCAGGAGTGAAGGGGTGGGGTGGGAGGGTGGGTGTGTGGTGGGTAGGGAGTGAGTGTGCAAGCATCTAATTGGAGAGTTACTATAGCCTTTAGCATAAATGGCTGGTGCTGGGATTCAAAGTATAAATGTAATTTCTGCTTCTCTGCATTGGTGGTCATTAGGCAGGAGCTGGGCTTGTAACCTGGGGCTGTGGATTTGTTGGGGGTAATAACCGGGAGACACTGGTCTTGTTGAGGGTGAACCTAGAAACTGGAGCTAGGCTTGGGTTTTTGTTGGTAGGGGTAACTTGAAAACTAATGCCTATTACTTTACCTGAGTTCAAACTTAGGTCAGGTTCTCTAAAATGGAGTCTAAATGTCAAAGATCTGGCCTCTCAGGCCCACTCTGCATTCCCCTTGGTCCCTCAGCCTGCACTTCTGCCCCTGTGCCTGGCTGTTGGTCCCTTGGCGTGTCTCTTGGCCTCTTGGCCTTCTTTTCTGCCTCTCAGCCCCTTGCCCCCTCAGACTCCTCCTCTGCCCACCTCTACACCTGTTGTCTGCCCCTAGCCACATCAGCACCTGGCCTCCTTGGATTGCCGTTCTGCCCATAGGGTTCTCAGCCTGTCCTTCTGCCTGACTCTGCCCTCAGTTTGTCTTGGCTTTTCGAGTTGCCCTCAGCTTTCCTCCAGACCTGTCAGCATGCCCTTTGTTTTGCCCCTTGGCCCCTCTGACTGCCCCTCGGCCTATCTCTCAGTCCCTTGGACTGCCTGTGGATCCCTCGGTGCCTAGCACCCTTGGCCTTCTCCTTAACCCCTTAGCCCCTGGGCCCACCCCTAGGCCCATTGACCTGGACCTCTGTCCCTTATCCTGCCTCAGCTCATCAGCCTGCCCCTGCCCCTAGGCCCTTTGGCCTGCCCTTCATTTTGCTCCTTGGCTTCTTGGCCTGATCTTGGGCCCTCTGCCTGCTCTAGGTCACGTAGCATGCCCTTAGGCCTGTCCCTTAGTCTGTCTCTTGGTCCCTGTCTGCTGCTTGACCTCTCTGCCTACCCTTAGGCTGCTCTTAGTTCTGCCCTTGGGCCAGCCTCTCAGCCCCTCGGGCTGCCTCTCAGCTCACTTGGTCCCTTGGCTTGTCACTCTTCCCCACCTACTAACCCCTTGGTATGTTCTGTGGTCCCTCTGCCTGCCCTTAGCCCCCTTGGGACCTGGCCACTTTAGTCTACCCCTCTGCCTTCCCTTAGCCCTGCCCCTGGACCTGCCCCTCAGCCTGCCTTTGGGCATCTTGGCCCCTTGGCCTGGCTGCCTTTCTGCCTCTTGGCCCATCAGGCTGCCCCTAGGCCCCTCAGCCCACCTCTAGGCCCCATTGGTCTGCCTTTCTGTCCCTTTGCCTGCCCATCCTTCCTGCCTCAGTCTGCACCTTGTCCTCTCTGCCTGCCTTTTGGTCCCTCTGACTGCCTCTCTACCACCTGGCCCCTCTGCCTGCCTCTTAACCCCTCCACTTACCCTTTAGATCCTCATCCTACCCCTATGCTTGCCCTTCTACCCTAGGACCCTCAGCACCTGACCCCCTTGTCCTGCTCCTTGGTCTGCCTCACAGTCTATGACTTGACCCCTCGGCCTGCCCCTCAGTCTACCCCTCAGTACCTTTCCCTGCCACTCAGCACCTTTGCTTGCTTCTGCCACTCTGCCTGCCTCTTGGCCCCAGGCCCTGTGACCTCTGCCTGCCACTCAGCCCCTCGACCTGGGCCTTGGCTTGCCCCTTTGTCCCCAGGCTCCTCGGTGCCTGTCCCCCTTGTCCTGCCCCTAGGTCTACCCCTTGGCCCTTTAGCCTATTCCTCAGCAAGAAGCTGTCAGAATACGACCAGAAGATTTTTGATGCATTTCTCTCTATGGAGTCAAGACAAATGGAGTGCAAATACGCAATGTGAAGTAAATCAATACACGCATGTTGATAGTTAAGAATCCTTTCACGTGCTTGCTTTAGCAGAACATCCTTTCACCTGTGTGTGCTTCCATGAAATATTCTTTGATGTGTCTGCTTTAGCAAAACACCATCCAAACACAACTGACTTTCCAAAGAAACCATAAGTTTCTACTTCACACTACTGAGTTTCAGTCTCAAATTCTGGATTATCTTCCTCATTTCCATTACCCCTAGGTTTGTGTTTTTCTTTGGCATAGCTTAGACTCTCCTTAAGTTATCTTTCCTTAACTATCTATTATTAAGTTTCCTTAACTATCTATTTATTAGTGTCTTCTTTAACATCCTGGAATTCTTGGATGAAGGTTATAATTGTTCTTCAGCCTTTATCTTTCATATCATTCACATATTTGTAATGCGATTTCATTTTATGGACTTTAGATAGTTCTGCGTCTGGTGTGGACAGAGCAATTTGGGGCAGAAGAGAAGATGTATGGGTTGGTTGGGCTTAGTGTTTGGAAATGGCTTGGGTGGAATAAAGTCAGGTGAAAAGAGAGGCCTGGACTGGTATACTGGATGTGTATCCTGGTCCAAGCCTGGACTGTGATGATAGATCTGGCTGTATGGAAAGGTTGGATATCATATGAGAAGGGCCTGACAAAACCTGGAGTTTAGCTTTGTTATAGGCAGTAATAGTCAGACTAGGCCAGGGCACTGAATTTGGGACCCAAGCTAGATCTGATGTGGGATTGGGAGATGGATGGGAGGATCAGGCAGTTACTGGACTAGATCCTGGAGATAGATGTGCAGGACCTGGTTAGGTAGAGAGGTTGGATGTGGCGTGAGTCATTTTTATTTTAAAACAGGGTCTCATATCATATTCAGGCTCACGTTACCCTGGAACTCACTCCAGTCCTCTGCCTCAGTCTCCTGAAGTTGGGTTATAGGTATGAGCCACCACACCAAGTTAGAAGGCCCTTTGCCCAGAAATTTATATGGGAAAAACACATGAAGTCATAGCTGGAAGAACTTGTAGGGTTGGAGAAAACGGGTAATTATTTTTTTAATCTATCTTTTTGCCTTGTTTTGAGCTAGATATACTTGTAGAGAAAGAAATAGAAATGGTGATGCTTCATGAAACAAATCAAACGAACTAGTGGCATAGTTATTAGACAAGATAGGAAAGAACAGAACCATCTTGTAATTTTTAAAAATTAATTTATTTCCCAGTTTTATGTATGTGAATAATGAATATTAGTCATTCTTAGCCAGATAAACTCTTATCTCCCATTCTCCCACTGAAACACTTTTTCCCTACAAATCTGCTGCCTACTTCATGTCTTGTCTGTGATCATCTGAGTTTAAATAGGGTTGCATTGATGATTATAGGTGGAAGGTTATTGATCAATATATGAATGGTTAGTGAATGTCTTGTCTGTGATCATCTGAGTTTAAATAGGGTTGCATTGATGATTATAGGTGGAAGGTTATTGATCAATATATGAATGGTTAGTGACATAGAAATTTCTGGGTTTGGGGGGACTCAGGCCATAATGATGTTTTGCTAGGGCCGACAGATGAAAGGATGTTTTGCTAAAGCAGACACAGGTGTTAGGATGTTTCAGAAGCAGACCTGCGAGAGGATGCATAAAGTTTAGAAACAATATAAATACAACCACAGACAATGAGACAAGGCTCATGCCTTGATTCGCCTTGCACTGCTTCATTAGTGTCCACTAAGGATGCTCTGATTTGTGCTTGTCGTGACTTTGTAGAGAGTAAATCTCCAAAGAACTTATATTCTGGCGGGTTCCATGGACTCATGCTGATCCAGCAGAGCCTCGCGGTTTCTTCTGGATTGAGTTGCTGCTGCTGATTCATGTGTGGCGTTTGCTGAGTGGACTGGACTGAAGCTGCTGATTTGTGTTTGGTGGTTTGCTAGCCTTTTGAACTGCTAATATCTTATCAACAAAGTTGGAATCACCCCAAAGAACAATTTCTAAACAGGTCCACTTCCTCCATATCCTAATAATATCCTTTCTTTTCTACTACCTCTGTGGGTGGTGGGCCTGAAGGGAGGTTAAAGCATTTAAGAACCATTATTAAAGTGGGTTTTGAAAAATCTAAGCCAATAGGTTAGATCACTGAAGAAAGGGCACCCCTTCCCTGCACCTCCTGTCCCTATCAGTAGTCCCTCAGAGAAGAGTTTCAGCCTATGAACTCTTCCCCTTTACATGATGAAATGTTATCAGGCTCAATAGTGTGAGGTCCTTATATAGGTGGCCACAGCTCCAGTGAGCTCACTGGTCATTCCATGTGCACAAAACAGTTTCACAGCATTCCTTCTCAAACTCTGGCTTCCAGCCTATACAGTTTTCCATCTTTTCGGTGGTAGTGGTGGTGGTGTGCGTGTGTGTGTGTGTGTGTGTGTGTGTGTGTGTGTGTGTGTGTGTGTGTATGTATGTATGTATGTATGTCCTGGTCCCATTTATGGCCTAATACTATTTTCTTTTTGCATTTTGACCGATTGAGTCTTTTTATTACCTGCCATCCATTGCAAGAAGAAGCTTCTCTGATAAGGACTAAGAGCTATACTTATCCATCAGTACGAAGACATATTTAAACTGTAATGTGACACTATGTCAGTTAAACAGACCAATATTAGTAGGTTCTTCCTTAGGGCCTGTGATTTACCCACTCACAAGTTCTTGCCCAGGTTTACAGTATCAGCATCTCCATCTGTGCAGTGTGCCTTCAATTTAATCAGTAAATGAGTGGTAACTCTTACAACTCATGCCACTATTGAACCAATAGACACATGTTGCCAGACTGGTCATTATCGTAGCTGCATTGTGTAAAGCTGGGTAGAACTGTTGATAGTGTTTCTCTGCCAGCAGCCTACATAGCACCTTCCAGCACCATGAAAGCTAGCCAGCAAGGAGGAAGCTTCCAAGTCAGTACCTTGGTGTCTTCAGCACTAATGGCTTACCATTACATTCTATTAGGTATTGAGGAAGACTGGCAGCACCTTGGATTATTTAATGCAACAGGTGTGTTAGGATTATTAAGGCAACAGACACCATTAGCTTTAGATTTTTTAGACCATTTTCTTTAGATTTGGGTTCTTAAATGTTTTAACCTCCCTTCTAGCCCACCAACTACCAGAGGTAGTCTAAAAGAAAGGTTATTAGGATGTGGGGGGAAGTGGATCTGCTTAGAAATCCTTTCGAGCAAATCCGATATGTATTGTCAGGAAATCAGTAGTTCAGTGCTTCATCCATTCACAAACATTTCACAGATACACCAGCAGTCCAGTTCAGTAGTGTCAGGGTAGCAAACACAAATCAGCAGAGGTGGCACGACCTAGCAGAAGCAGCCAGGCCTCCACCAAATCGGCATGAGTCAGCGGGAGCGACCAGGATCAGCAGGGATGCTAGGAGAAGTTCTCTACTGTGCCTCTCTCAACAAAGTGAAGATCAGAGAAAAAGCAAGACCAACAAAGCATTGCAAAGCTAACTACGTAAGCCAGCAGTCACTGTCTGTTGAGTCCTATTTATACTCCTTCCAAACTCATGTGAACTCCCGCAGGTCTTGCCTCAGCATGTGAGTCTCTATCAGCTAACATCAATCTGACAATCAGCCCAAATTCGTGGAAGCAGCAAGAAGCAGCAGGAATCTCACGAGAAGTTCTATGGTGTATTTCTCTCTATGGGGTCTCAACAAATGGAGCTCATCAATGCAATGTAAGGCAAGCCAATACATGCGTGTCAATAGTGAAGAATCCTTCATTACGAGTCCTTTCACATGTCTGCTTTAGCAAAACATCCTTTTACCTGTGTCCACTTCTGAAAAACACTCCTTCAAGTGTCTGTCCCAGAAAACACCATCCAATACAACTGACATCCCAAAGAAACCGTAAGTTTCCACTTCAGATATTGTCTGTAGCTTTCTTATTTTCAAAAGGTAAAGTGACTTGAGATACAAGAAAACAGGAAGAAGTTAGATAATTGGATGGATGGGTTTACTGAGTTCTATCATCTTGTAAATCAGAATGAGAATCTTATATTTAAGACTAGGAACCGGGGTCTGGATAAATAGCCCAATGGTTAAGAGTATTCACTGCTCTTCCCAATGTTCTGGGTTCAATTCCTAGCCACCCACATGGCAGTTCACACCTGTCTTTCTTTAAAAGGTTTATTTATTTATTTTATTTTATGCATACACTGTCACTGTCCTCAGACTCACCAGAAGAAGGCATCAGATCTCATTACAGATGGTTGTGAGCCACCATGTGGTTGCTGGGAATTGAACTCAGGACCTCTGGAAGAGCAGTCAGTGCTCTTAACCGCTGAGCCATCTCTCCAGCCCCAGCTCACACCTGTCTTGATGTTAGGTTTTGGCGTGTACATACACAGGCAGAAAAAGTAACCAAACATATAAATATTATCTTTTAAAAGAGAAAGGAAAACTACTGTAGAAACATCTGTTCCCTTATGTTAAAACAAGATTCCTTTCCTTTCTTTATGGCATTAACACAGATCACTTATATAAAGATACATTTAGGAAGCCATAAGCTTTAAAAATTTGTAAGCCTGGACTCAATTGGTAGCTTTTTATAGAAAGCTTCTGAACGGATAGCTCATACACTTTCATCTTGTATCAGCCATCCCTAAAACCTACAGAGTATTATTTTTCCAAATCTCTTAAACTTTGAGGAGGACACATATGTGAAACACATAACAGTAGTTGTGGTATATTACATAAATCATTCCACTAGGGAGGATGCAATAGGCAGAAGCACCTTAATGGAAATATCCAAGCAATATTTCATGCATATAGTATCTTGTTTACTTGCTGTCTGAAGAGCCTTCTGAACTGGAAAGATGGTGTTCAGGAAAATTGTGATTAGCTACACTAGAATACAGCTAGGTGTTTCAACGCCCCAATGCTGAAACCACACAGAAATAACACACACACACACACATGCACATGCACATGCACACACACACACACACACACACACACACACACACACACACACACACACTTAAAGAAAATAAAGTAAGGTAATAACCAGAATATAGACTTAGTTTTTTTCAAAACCTACTTTTAGTAAGAGTTCTTAAATGCTTCAATCTCCCTTCCAACCCACCACCCACCAGAAATAGTGGGAAAGAAAGTTATTAGGATATGGGGGACCTGCTCAGAAATAGTTCTTTGGCGTAAATGCAATCTACATTGTCACAGTATCAGCAATTCAGTTCACACAAATCAGCAGAGGCAGCTCAATCCAGAAGAAGCCCCGAGGCTCTGCTCTATGCTGTTTAGAAATAGTTCTTTGGGGAGATTTCAATCTCCAACTGTCAGGATACCAGCACATCAGTTTAGTTGTGTCAGGATAGCAAACATGATACAAGTGGCAGGACCTAGCCGAAACAGCCAGACCTCTATGGAATCAGCATGAGTCAGCAGGAGGAACCAGGACCTGCAGAACACCGGAAGTTCGCTGCTGTGCCTCTCTCAGGGAAGTGAAGGTCAGCAAAGCATTGCAAAGCCAGCTATGCAAGCCCGCAGTCACTGTCCATTGAGTTCTATTTCTGCTTCCTCCAAATAGCACGTGTCCTCCCATGGTCTTGCCTCAGCAAAACTCCACGTGAGTCTGTATCAGCTGACATATCCAGAAATTTCCACTTCACTCTGCCAATCAGCCTGAGTCTGTAGAATTGTCTAGAAGCTGCCAGAATAGCACCAGAAATTTCTGGGTGTGTTTCGCTCTATGAAGTCGTGGAAATCGATGACCAGTAAGCAATAGCAAGGCATACCAATATCCGGCGCCATCTGCTCTCTGGTTATATTTATATTCCTTCTAAATATCATGCGCCCTTTCTTGTATCTGCTTTAGCAAAACATCATTTGACATAACTGACTTTCCAAAGAAAACACAAGTGTCCATTTCAAAAGAGTATACACGTACATGTTTTTCTTATGGTAATGATTTTAAGTAAAATTGCAAGTATAAATGAAAGAATAGGAAGGTTTTATGAAGGATGTAGTACTTGATGTGTCATTGTAGAATGAATCGGCTTGAGGTAGATGATGATGTAATGGCTAGTGCACTCAGGGTTAGAGTGCTTGACTAGCATGTGTGAAACCGTAGATTTTTATCCCTAGAAGAACACACACACACACACACACACACACACACACACACACACACACACATACATGCATGCACTTGCACACGTGTGCACACATACTGTGCCTTTAAGACCACAGGATTACAGGGTGTATTTGTAATCAGTTTACCAAAACAGTAAACAGAGAGAAATATTTACATTATAATTTCATCAACTGCCACAGCCCACTCCAGACTCCTTAAGAGTGCTCTTCAGTTCCCCGTGTCAACAACCTTCTAGAACGTTTAATTATTCTCAAGTATGATTGTATTTGTACATGGATTCCCAAGACTAGCTCATTCCTCACTCTTCACAGTGTCTTATTCAGGACAACGTTGATCTTTAGAACCCTCTTTCTATCTCTTACTATTTTCTACCTAGTCATAGATGAGGCATGCAGAGAAAGGGCTTAGTAGGTAAGGAAAATAACACAGAGTCAGATAAGGACGAATAGAGTGTGGGATTATCAGGAAGGAAGCTGGCTTTGTTAAACTTAAGACTTCTACCTGGAAGCTATTTAATGCATTCTGTGACCATGGCCAAGGCCAGAACCTTGGGTTTGTGATAATAACCTTGCAAGGCATTTTCCCCATTTGATGCCCTGTTTACAATATTCTAGTTTTTGGACTTCTAGCTTTTCTTGCTGTTCTAGAGGTGTTGTTAACTGTGTCATTGAACTCAGTATGCATACTGGATGAAGTTAGCTTATTATGGAAGAGATAGAACTGTCCTCATCCGGCATTGCGTATTATTCCCAGCTGCCTTAGAAGATGGTAACTCTCAGTAGAGAGACTACATCTGACCTGAGAAGAATGATTGTAGGTTGTCCTTACATTCCTCCAGTCCTTTATTTTTTAGATATTTAACACATTTATTGAGTATTAATTATATGTCAAGTTTTGTGTTGGTTTAGAAAGATGAATTTGCTCTTTTTTGAGTATTTCTACTATTGTGCTCTCTGATTACCCTGCTACATTTGGCAGTAGGTAAAAATCTGATTAAAATCAGCCAGTCCTATAAAGACTCAAGGAGCCCGCTGCAGTGGCCCATGCGTGGCGCTCCGGCCCTTGAAAAGTGAAGACAGGGAGGCCAACATCGGTTCCATGATGTGTTCAAGGACAGCCTAGAATACATAAAACCATGTTTTAGAGATATAAAGTTAAGTGAATAATTTCAAAACTGTATGTACAAACGTGTGTATTTACAGTTAGTCTATAAAATTATATACATACATACATGTATATGTATTATGTATATATGTACATATTTCCATGGGAAATACACACATATACACACAAACACACATGCACACACATACAAACATACAAGAAACTGCTAAGAGTGATTACTTCTGACTAGGGGAACTTGACAAGTAGGGAAGTAGTGAGAACTTTCCTTTTGTCTCATGTGCATGTATTACTTTTGTAATTAATAGACTTTTTATTAAAACCAAATCTCAAAGCTTAGGATTTAGCTCAGTGGTAGAGCGCTTTTATAGCATGTGCAGGCCTTGGGTTGAATCTCCAGCACTGGAATAAAACAAACAAATATAAATCAAACCATATATGAGAGTTCTTTCTTTCTTCTTCCCCCCTCCATCTTTTTCTCTGCCTCATTATTCCTCCTCTTCCCTTCTTCTTCTTCTTCTTCTTCTTCTTCTTCTTCTTCTTCTTCTTCTTCTTCTTCTTCTTCTTCTTCTTCTTCTTCTTCTTCTTCTTCTTTTATTTTTCCTTAATTTCTTTAACAGATATTTATTTGTGAGTTGGGGAAGGCATGTATGCTCCAGGATGCATGTGTGGAGGTCAGAGAACAAGTTGTGCGTGACTGCTTCTCTCTTAGTATGGGGATTGATTTCAAGTCACCAGGATCCTTAGCAAGTACATTCACCCAGTGAACCACCTTCTTAAATACATTTTTAATTTTAATTATGTATGTACCTGTTTCAAGGAAATATGCACATGTGAGTGCAATTGCTTGTGGGTCCAGAATAGGGCATTGTTCCCTTGAAACTGTAGCTACAGTGATAAGCCATGCAGTGTGGGTGCTAGGATTCAGACTTGGGTCCTCAGGAAGAACTTCTGAGCCATCTCTCCAGCTCTTCACTAAATAGTCATTTTTCAGGTCCTTCTTTAATTTTTTTGGAAGGGCATCTTACTGTGTAGCCCAAGCTACCTCTGAACACTGTATTGTTCAGACATGAATAAGAATTGTGATCATCTGTTCTCAGCCTTCTGAGTTTTACAGATGAATGCCAAAGGCAGGGTGTTTTTTGTTTTCTTTAATAATAGTCCAAGGATGTTTTAAACCAATTCTGGAGGTCAGAAATCCAATAGGTGTAAAGTGTAGAGGCTAACAGAGCTACAGTTCTGAGGGAAAGCTGTTTCCTTGTATTCGTAGCTTCTGTAGGCTGATTTACTCTTGGGCTTGATGGTTCTTTCCTCTATCTTCAAAGCCAGCACTGTGATCTTTTCACACCTCTTCCAAAATCCATCCTCACTGAGTGTGCATTTTTTTTATTTTGTAAAGCCCATCAAATCCAATTTGTTGATCAAATACTCTTGGTTGTTAGGGGATGGATCAGCCCACCGGGGGGTCCCAATCTTTATTTCTCCCAGCAGCTACCAAATTCCAATATCTCTTCAACCAGAAAAGAAACATAGGTATCATGGCTCAAGCATGTAATCTCAGCATTCAAGAAGCTGACGCAGAGGATAGTTCAGACTACCCTGGGTGTAGTAAATTCCACACCAGCCTGGGTGAGTTACAGGTTGAGATTCTTTTGGAAGAAAAGAAATAAGGAAAGGGGAGAGACATGGGAGAGGAAAATAAATGAAAAGGATTCGCTAGAGAGCATTTAATAAGGGCGTTGGTGGTTGTCTAGAGAGTCACTGTGCTCACTTCCCTGGTACGAAGAATTGAATGTCCAGGAAAGACAAGACCAAGTTATAGAGTACAGGAGAGTAACAGCTTTATGCTTTCATGGTGGGAGGGGCTGAGAGGCCAGTAAAGGAACTGAAATGAAGCTGGTAAGTCTCATTTTATGTTTCATAGATTCCCCTCCCCCTATTGGTCCAGTTTGGATAACCCCAGCCTGGTATTCCTGCCATTTTTCCTTAAAATGTCATATGAGAGCAAAAAGCTGACATTTTTGAGGAGTCCACTTTCTTTTGTCTACCTATGTCTCTCTGTCCTTCAGGGTAGGCATTTTCATGGCAGAAAAACTGACAGGAAAAGGAAAGATTTGACTGTAAGCTTAGATTTTCTAAAACCTACTTTTAATATGAGTTCTTAAATCTTAAACCTCCCTTTTAGCCCACCACCCACCAGAGGTAGTGGAAAAGGAAGGTTATTGGGACACAGGAGAAGTAGACCTGTTTCGAAATAATTAATTGGAGCAAACCCAATCTGTTTTCAGGATATGAGCAGTTCAGTGCACAAGGATTAGCAATGGCAGCTTGATCCATGCTCAGAAACCATTCACAAATCAGCAATGGCAGATGGATCCAGAAGAAGCCATGAGGCTCTGCTCTCTCTATGCTGTTTAGAAGTAGAGTAGTGTTTTGGGGCAATTTCAATCTCCAGTTGTCAGGATACCAGCACTCCAGTTCAGTAGTGTCAGGATAACAAACATGAATCAGCAGTGGTGACACAACGTGGCAGAAAAAACCAGGCCTCCCGCTGAATCAGCACTAGTTAGCAGGAGTGGCAAGGAGTGATCTGCAGTGCCTCTCTCAACGAAGTGATCATCAGCGAAGACAAAGACATGGTACCAAGAAAGTGTTGCAAAGGTAGCTATGCAAGCCCACCATCACTGTCCCTCCAAACATCATGTATCCTCCCATGGGTCTTGTCTCAGCAAAACACCATGTGAGTCTGTATCAGCTGACATATCCAGAAACTTCTACTTTCCCATGCCAGTCAGCCTATCTGCCACAGAAGTCCAACAAGAAGCTGCCAAAATACCACCAGAAGTTTTGTTTTGTTTTTGGTGCATTTTGTACCATGAAGTCATGAAAAATGATGACCAGTAAGGACTGGCAAAGTGTACCAATACCACCCAGCGTCATCCACGATCCATTAGGTTTATATTTCTTCTTAGCATCATGTCTCCTTTCCTGTGTTTGCTTTAGCAAAACATCTTCTCAGCTGTGTGCCCCAACAAAAAAACCCATTTGACATAACTGACTTTCCAAAGAAACCAGAAGTTTCCACTTCATTGACAATATTAAACTTAAAAAAAAGAATCATAATGTAGAAAGGTTACATTATAAAATAAAGTTAAAAACTCTATAGATCAATTGAAACATGCTTGGCATACATGTATAAGGGGTTGGCGAATATCCACAGTATAAGTAGCAAGTCACTATGAGAAAACAAAACTTGGGGTTCTTCTACTTCCGGATATGTTGAAGTAAAAATGACAATGTATCCTCTTATTCTAACTCAAAAATTGTATGTGGGAGGCTATGGGGGTGTTTCAGACATTGAACAATTATAGGCATAAATTTTTTGCAACCTACTTTGAATAAAGATTCAACTTCTCCTCTAGCCCACCACCCAGCAGAGGCAGTTGAAGAGAAAAGTTATTAGGATATGGGGGACGTGGACCTGTTCAGCAATAGTTCTTTGCGGGAGAGCTGGATGTTCTTTGGCAGCAGTTCAGTCCCATAGCAAACACCAAAGATGATTTAACAGCTTCAGACCAGTCCTCTCGGCAGGCAGACACCAGGCAGGAACCTGCAGTGCAGTCAGTCCTTTCAGCAAGCAGACACCAGGCAGCTGTAGTTCAAACTTGAAGAAACCACCATGTGTGCCCACCAGCCTAAGGTGAGGCTGAGGAAGCAGCAAGGTCCTGCAGGAACCTCAGGAGCAGTTCTTTGGCAAGTTTCTCTCAGTGGCAGCATTACCACAAGTTGAGCTCAACAATGCTATGTAAGAAGAACCAATACATGTATTTCCTTAACAATGAATAGCAAGGCAGTGAAAACCAAACCAAAGCTCAGTGTTCACTTCCCACTGACTTTGGGGGTCATATTTATAGTCTTTCATTTTGGATCCTTTCACATGCCTGCTATATCGAACATCCTTTTCCTGTACCTGCTTCACATGTTTGCTTTAGTGAGACATCCTTTCACCTGTGTCCCCCAGCAAAGCATCATTGGACATAACTAACTTTCCAAAGAACTAGAAAGTTCCATTTCAAATATTAGAAACATAAGAAAACATAACAAGACTGTAGATATAAACTTAATCATGCCAATAGCTTATGGGAACCCAATTAAAAAAAAAAAAAGGAGGCCACGAATGTGAAAGAGAACAAGGAGGGGTATATGAGAAGGTTAGGAGAGAGGGAAGAAATTATGTAATTACATTATAATCTCAAAAATAAATGCAAAATGGGGGGAATGGTGGAGATTGGTAGAATGGGAGAATTTGTAGTGACCCCAGTACATGCTGCCTATAGGAAACCCACTTTAAACCTAAAAAACAGGGACTGGAGAGATTAAGAGCAGATACTGATTTTACAGAGGACCCAAGTTCAATTCTCACCACCCATATCAGGTAGCTCATATTCATGTATAGTTACAGTTCCAGGAGATGTGAGACCTTTTAGCCTCTAAGGGCATCTGCACTCAGGTGCACATACCCACACACATAACACATAACTAAAAATAAATCTTCTTAAAGTTAACATAAAACTTAAATAGATTAAATGTAAAAGACAGGAGAGGATATATGAATATATTTTCACAAAAATAGATTTCAAATTAAAAGACTGTCGCTATATGAAATGTATGGAGAAGGCTAGCTCTGCACTTGGTGCGTGGAAACCAACTTAATAAATTGAGACTACATCTAGGACATAATAGTCCTGACTCTTAAGTTAATGAGTGGGTCTGTAACTTCACTTTTCTTAAACTATGTTTTTAATGATGGTTCTTATATGCTTTAACCTCCATTTTAGCCCACAACCTACCAGACGTACTGGAAAAGAAAGGTTATTATGATATGGGAGAAGTGGACCTGTTTAGGAAAGGTTCTTTGAAGCAAATTCCATCTGTGTTATCAGGAAATCAGCAGTTCAGTTCCCAGGCCATCTGTGGCAGCTCTATCCACTCACGAACACTTCAGGGATATACCAGCAGTCCAGTTCACTAGAGTGGAGATAGCTAATACGAATCAGCAGTGGTGGTCAGATCTGGCTTAGATAGCCAGGTCTCAGCTGAATTGGCAAGAGTCTTCAGGAGAAGTTCTTGGCTATGCCTCTCTTGCCAAAGTGAAGATCAATGAGGACATGAGACTAAGAAGCATTGTACAGCTAGCTCTCCAAGCAAGGTCCTCTTATTGTCTATAGAGTCCTATTTATACTCCCTCCAAACATCACTTGTCTTCCATGGATCTTGCCTCAGCACATGAGTCTGTCTTAGCAGAACTTCAAGTGAGTCTGTATCAGCAAACATCACTCTGCAATTGGCCAGAGCTTGTGGAAGTATCAAGGAGCCACCACCATACCCAGAAACTTTTTGGTTCCTTTCTCTCTATGGAGTCATGACAAATGGTATTCAACAACACATGTAAGGTGAACTAATATATGTGTGTTAATGAAGAATCCTTCATTGTGCGTCCTTTTATGTGCTTGCTTTAGTAAAACATCCTTTCACCTGTGTCTGCTTCAGTGAAATGTTCCTTCAAGTGTCTTCTTTAGTAAAATATCCTTTCATTTCTGTCCCCTTCAGGAAAACACTCCTTCACGTGTTTACCCAAGCAAAACACCATCCAACACAAATGACTTTCCAAAGAACCCTTATGTTTCCCCTTCATAAGGCTGCTTCAGAAACTACCCATCTGCCATGAAAGTCACTTTGTTAATGAACCCAAAGAACTAAGACTCTACTGGACCACCCAGCACCTACAGCAAGTTATTACTATTTAGTGGACTTTGAAAGTAAAAATATAGTTTTGCCTGTATAGACGGTCCTGTGGAAGCTTCACTCATTCCCAAGGCTTTTAAGATACACCTTTCCAGCTAGACTGTTAACCACAAGAGGTTAACTGTGGGATTTCAGTCAAGTGGGAGAACCTGCCCAGCCCACAAACTATAACACTAAGGGTAGTTAGCAGAATCTCCTGATATGAAAAGAGGGGGAAATATTAAAATGGAGCTATCTGTCAAACATCAGACACATTTCTAATACAGGCTCAGCACCAGCATACCTCATGGAAGCCAAGAACATAATCCTCAATAGACATCTCCCTTCCCTTACCACACATACTTCGGAGTCTGCAATTTTTAGGGATCCAGAAAGAAGCTACTCCAACATTTTTCTTTACAATTTTTATTTTAATACTTAGGCTTAGGTTCTCTCTCTCTCTCTCTCTCTCTCTCTCTCTCTCTCTCTCTCTCTCTCTCTCTCTGTGTGTGTGTGTGTGTGTGTGTGTGTATCTGTCTATCTGTGTCTGTATAAATATAGGCATTACATGTGTTTCAGTGCCCTCTGATACAGAAGAGGATGCCCTTATTCATTAGAGATGGAGTTACAGATGTTTGTGAAATACCAGATATGGTACTGGGATCTAAATTCTTATCCTCATGAAGTGTCCTTTTAACTGCTGGGGAAAGATGAGGGGCTGAAGGTCAGGACAAGGGGCAGCCTAAGGGCAAGAAGGAGGGCCAAGAGGCAGCCTGAGAGGCCAAGGAGCACAACAAAGGGCAGGCCGAAGGACCCAGGGGAAGGCTGAGAGCCACAGAGTCAAGCTTGAGGGGCACAGGGGCAGGCTGAGGGGCCTAGGGGCAGAGAGCAAACAGAAGGGGCCAAGCACCAAGGGGACTAGGCAAAGAGGAGGCTGAAGGGCAGGCTGAGGGGCCTAGGCTTAGTGAGGCAAGATAAGGGGCCTAGCTGCAGGCCCAGGAGGCTGACAGGCAGGGGCAGGCAGGAGGGCAGGCCCAGGAGTCTAGGCTCAGAGGCAGTGGCTGAGAAAGAGAGGCATAGGGGTGGAGAGAGGCAGACCAAGAGGCAGGACTAAGGGCGCAGGGGCAGGCTGAGAGGCCAAGTGGTCCGCTGAATGGTAGGCTGGTTGACCAAGGACAGGCCTGGGAGTAGCCCTGAGGTCAGGCCAAGGAGACAAGAGGCAGGCAGAGGGTCCAAGGGGATAGACCTAGGGGTAGGCTTAGGTGCACAGGGGCAGGCTGGGGGTCCTAGGAGCAGGCTAAGGGCCTAAGGGCAGGTAGAGGGGCCTGGGGGCAGGGTTAAGAGCATGTAGAGGGGCAGGCTGAGGGGTCTAGAGGCAGGCAGAAGGGTGAGAGGTAGGGCAAGGGGCCAAGAGGCAGAGAGGAGGGGTCAAGGATAGAGAGGTTGACCAATGGACCTACAGATGGGCCGAGGGGCAGGCAGAGGGGCCAAGGGTGGGAGAGGCTCAGAGGCAAACCAAGGGGTAGGCTGAGGGCAGATCAAGGGGCCTAGAGGAAGGCAGAGTAGCAGAGAGGCAGGCCAGGTTTTGGGGGAGAGGTCTAGGATGCCTAAGAGGAGGCCATGGGGCTAAGGGTCCAGGGGGAGGCACAGAGGGGCCTATGGGCAGAGGGGCAGGCCAAGGGGCAATAAAGGTAGGCAGAGGACCTAAAGAGAGCACAAAGGGCCTATGGGCAGACAGATGTGCTAAGGTGTGGGGAGGAAGGGCAGGCCAGGGGACACAGAGGCAGACCAATTTTACTAGAGGTAGGCAAGGGACAGTCTGTTGGGCCTAGGTGTCCAGAGGCAGAGAGGCAGGCCAAGGAACCACAGAGGAAACCTGAGGGGCTGAGAAGAGGCAGAGGGTCATAGGGGAAGATGAGGGACCAAGAGGCATGGGGATGAACAAGCCAAGGAACAGAGAGGATGGGTGAAGGGCCACTGGTGCAAGAGGCAGTGAGACCAGCTGAGGGGTTTAGGGCAGACCTATATGTCAAGAGGCTGGGATGAGGGGCAAGCCAAAGGACAGACATGGACAAAGAGCCTAGCTAGATCTGGGCCTAGGAAGAGAGGCCGAGCGACTGAGAGAGAGAGAGAGAGAGAGAGAGAGAGAGAGAGAGAGAGAGAGAGAGAGAGAGAGAGAGGTGTGCAGGGGAAAGCTGTTGGGCTGAGGGGTAGGCTGACTGGCTAGTCTAGTGGCTGGCTAAGGTGTAGAAAGGGAAGCCAAGAGGCAGGCAGAAGGGCCAAGGGGCAGACCAAGGGAAAGGAATAGGTGCACAGGGGCAGGCTAAGAGGCTTATGGGCAGGCAGAAAGCCCTAGGAGCTGGCCAAGGGGCAGGTCTAAGGGCAGGCCGAGGATCTATGAGGCAGACAGAGGGGCCTAGGGACAGACTAATTGCCAAGAGGCTGGGAGGAGGATCAGGTCAAGGGACAGACAGGCAGACCAACAGTCTTGGAGGTGGGCCGAGTGGTAGGTTGAGGAGTGGAGGGTGCTAGAGGCAGAGAGACACTCCATGTGGCTTAGAGGTAGACAGCCAGGCCAAAAAGCAGACCATGAGAAAGAGGTAAAGACCAAGGTGCCAAGAGGCAAGGAGGAGGAGCAAAGGTACTGAGGCAGACCAAATGACCTAGAGGTAGGCTGAGGGGCAGTTTGAGGGGACCAGTGGATGAGAGGCAGGTCAAGAGGCCAAGAAGCAGGCCAAGGGAATGAGGTAGAGACTTATTGGACCAGGGGCAGACCAAGGGGCCAGGAGCCAGGGAATTGTGTCAGAACAAGTGACAGAGAAGCAGACCAACTGCCCTAGAGGTGGGCCAGAGGGAAGTTGGTAGTGCTGAGGGTGGGCTAGGAAGAGAGGCACACCAATGGGCCAGGATTAGGCAGAGAGGCCTAGAAGCAGGCTGAGGGGACACAGTGCAAACCATGGGGTCAAGGTCCAGACCAAAGGGCCAAGAAACAGGGAAGAGGGGCAAACCAAGGGACAGAAAGTCAGACCAAATGGCCTAGAGGTGGGCTGAGGGGCAATATGAGGGGACCAGGGATTGAGAGGCTGAGAGACAGATCAAGGGGCCAAGAAACCAGCCAAGGGGATAAAGGTTCAGACCTCTTGGACCAGGGGCAGACCAAAGGGCCAAGAAGCAAGGAATTGGGTCAAAACAAGGGACAGAGAAGCAGGCCAAGGGCCTAGAGATGGGGTGAGCAGCCAGGGTCCATGGTCTATATTGAGGCAACACTAGACAGAGTGGTATGCTGAGGTACCAAGAGGCAAGCAAAGGGGCCAAGAGGCAGACCAAGGAGCAGAAGAGGCCCGGGATAAGCAGGCTGAGTTGCCCAGAAGCAGGCAGAGGGACTGAGAGGAGAGACAGGGGGCTGAGGGGCCAGCTGAGGGGCAGGCCTAAGGGCAGCCAAGAGGGCAAGAAGCAGGCAGTTGGGATGAGAGGGAGGCAAACCAAGGGGGCAGGCCTAGGGGCATAGAGGAAGGGTCAGGGGCCAAGAGGCAGGACAATAAGCCTATGCACAGGCAGAGAGCCCCAGAGGCCTGCTGAGGGACAGATCTAAGGGCAGGCAGAGGGTTTACAAGACAGGCCTAGGGGCCTGTGGGTAGACAAGGTTTCAGGATGCAGGGAGATGGGTTAGGCCAAGGGACAGGGGGAGCAGACCAACTGGCTTAGAGGTGGGCCAAGAGTCAGTTCAGGGGTTGAGTGTACTAGAGGCAGAGAGGCAGGGCAAGGTAGAGAGCAAGGTACCAAGAGGCAGGGAGCTAGCGGAGACCAAGATAGTAGAGGTGGACCAAAGGCATGCGGGTCCAGTCCAAGTTGTTGAGAGATAATCTGAGGGCTTGAGATGCAGATAAAGCGTAGGCCTAGTACCACAACTGTCAGGCTGAGAAGTTGAGAGCCTGTACAGGGGGGTAGGGACAAGCAGAGGTCCTGACAGGTTCACTAAGAGGCAGGCCATGGGGCAGGACAAGGGACAAAGGGGGAAGTCAGAGGGGATGAGAGGCAGGCAGAGGAGTTGTGGGGCAGATGAGGTTGGCTGGCCTAGGGGCACAGGAAGTCTCAGGGTCTAAGAGACTGAATTGAGTAGTGTAGGTGCAGGCATAGAGCTACAGAAGCAGACCTAAGGGCAGGCAAGGAGTTCATGAGGCAGGCCTAGGTTCCTAGAGGCAGGCAGAGGGGCCTAGGCATAGACAAGGTTCCAAAGGGATGGGTGGGTGGGCAGGCCAAGGGACAGAGAGGCAGACCAATGGACCTAGAGTTTGAAGGGTTGAGGGTGCTAGAGACAGAGCCAGGCCAAAGGGCTGAGGGGCAGGCAGCTAGGCCAAGAAGCAGACCATAAGAGATACAGACCAAGGGGCCAAGAGGTAGGTAGGAGGAACAGGCCAACAGAAGGAGACCAAATGACCTAGAGACCAAATGGTGGGCTGAAGGGCAGTATGAGGTGACCAGGGATTGAGAGACTGAGAGGCAGGCCCAGGGGCCAAGAAGCCAGTCAAGGGAATAAGGTGCAGACCAGACCCACTGAACCAGGGGCAGATCAAGAGGCCATGAGCCAGGGAATTGGATCAGGGTAAGGAACAGAGAAGCAGACCAAGGGCCTAGAAGTGGGCCAAGCAGCCCAGGGGCCTAGGGGCTGTCTGAGGAGACACTAGGCAGTGAGACAGGCCGAGGCGCCAAGAGGCAGTCAAAGAGGCCAAGAGGCAGAGCAAGAAACAGGACAAGAAGCCCAGGGGCAGGCAGGCTTTGGGGCCAGGAAGCAGAACAAGGGGCCCAAGGGCAGACAGAGGGGCTGAAAGTAGGGACAAGGGGCCTCAGGGCCAGCTGAGGGCAGCCAAAGGGCCAAGAGGCAGGCATTTGGGCTGAGATGCAGGCAGAGGGGCTGAGGGGTAACTAAGGGTGCAGATGAGGGGTGCAGCAGGAGGCTCAGGCCAAGAGACAGGACAATGGGGCTATGTACAGGCAGAGAGCCCCAGAGGCCTACTGAGGGACAGACCTAAGGGCAGGCAGAGGGTCTGTGATGCAGCCATGGGGGCCTGGGGGCCTAGGGGTAAACAAGTTTCCAAGACGCAGCAGTCCAAGGGACTAGAGGTTCACCAAGACATGAGGGGCATTCCATGTTATTGAGAAACAGGTAGAAGTACCAAGAGGAAATCCAAGGGGCAGGCCTCTTGTCACAGATGTAGGCTGAGGACAAGGGGATGTAGGAAGCAGGACAAGGGGCCTAGGAGCAAGCAGAGGTCCTGAGGTGCCTGCTGAGGCTCAGGCCTAAGACCAGACAGAGATTCCATGATGCAGGCTGACTGAGGGGACACTAGGCAGAGAGGCATGCTGAGGCAAAGTGTCAAGAGGCAGGCCGAGTTGCCAAAGAAGCAGGTGGAGGCACACCAAGGAGTAGAAAGAGGGGCCCAGGGGCAGGCAGGCTGAGGGGTGGAGAAGCCGGAGAATAGTTCTGGGGTCAGGCAGAGGTGCTGAGAGGAGGGACGAGGAGCCTAAGGGCTAGCCAAGGGGCAGGCCTAGGGGGCAAGAGGCTGGTTGAGATGCCTAGGTACAGGCAGGGAGCCTTCAAGACTTGCTGAGAGGCAGGCAGACCTATGGGAAGGCAGAGGGTCCATGAGTCAGGCCTAGAGGCCTACAGTCAGGCATAGGGGCATAGGGGCAGTCAAGGTTCCAAGAGGTGGCAGGGGGTGGGCTGGCCAAGGGACAGAGAGAAAGACCAACTGGCCTAGATGTAGATTTAGTGTCAGTTAGAGGGGCTGAAGCTGAAAGGCAGAGAGGCAGGCAAAGAGGCCAAGGGTCAGGCTGCTAGGACAAGATGCTGACCAAGGGAAAGAGATGAAGGCCAAGGGGCCAGGGGCAGATCAAGGGTCCAAGAGGCAGGGAGGAGGGGTAGGCCAAGGGACTAGAGATGTACCAAAGGGATCAAGGGCAGTCTGAGTGGCCTAGAAAGAAAAAGGCAAGTGGAGGGTCTGAGAGGTATATAGAAGAGTCAGGTAAATTAATAGATAGGCCTAGGGGCACTGGGACAGATTGAGGGAAGGGCTAAGAGGCAGGATGATGGTGGTTTTATGGTCAGGCAGAGGGTCCATGAAGCTTGCTAGGTGGCCTAGAGGCAGGCAGAGGGGCCTAAAGGCAGGGAGGAGGGGCAAGCCAAAGGACAGAAGCAGACCAACAGGCCTAGAAATGTGCCAAGTATCAGTGTGAGGGGTCAAGTTTGCAAGAGGCAGAGAGAGGCAGGCCAAGGTGGCAGAGGCAGGCAGAGATACCAAGAAGCACACCTGGTAAACTAGGTGCGGTTCAAGGGGTCAAGGGCCCAAAAGGCAGGGACAATGGGCCTTGGGACAGTTTCAGAGGTCAAGGGTACAAGAACCAGTGAAGCAGGCCAAGGGCCTGAGAGGCAGAAGGCAGACTGAGGGATCTAGGGACAGTTTGATGCTCCAAGAGACAGAAAGGCCAGCAGAGTGTCAGAGTAGCATACAGAGAGGCAAGCTGATTGGTAATGGGGCCAAAGGGCAGGCTAAAGGCCAAGGTGCAGGGTGGTGTCAGGCTGAGAGTGGCGTGCACCAAGGACCTAGGGGCAGAGGGACAAGCTGAGGGGCCGAGAGCTAGGCATAGTGGTTCAAAGCACTTGTTCTTGTAGAGTACTTGGGTTTGCCCATGGAACTTTCTGAGAAACATCATATTCTAGGCTACAGTGGAAGTTATAACAGATTCAAAATGATCACAATAATTACTTGCATCTTATCAAGGCAGAATAAACTTGAGAATCAATAGCAAGATATTCTGACTGGGTTTATATTAACGACCCAAGCTAGCATCATCTAAGAAGAAGAAGCCTCCACTTGAGAAAATGCCTCCATAAGATTGGGCTACAGACAGACCTGCAGAGCATTTTCTTAGTGACTGGTTGATGGGGAGGGTCCAGCCCATGGTGGGTGGTGCCACCTCTGAGCTGGTAATCCTAGCTTCTATAGGAAAGCAGGTTGCACAAGCCATAAGGATCAAGCCAGTGAGCAGTACCTCTCTATGACTTCATTGTAGAAGCCAAATTAACTCTTTCCTCCCTGAGTTGCTTTTGATTGGGATATTTTATAACAGCCATAGTAACCCCAGGCAAGACACAAGAGAACCTCAAAAAACGACATAAACCTTTGGAACCTGAAAAATAGTTTCTTGAAGTAGAAGAAATCAGGGAGGACTTTTTTTTCGGCCTTAGAAGGCACAACATGTGAGAACATTGGGATTCAACAAAGAGAGTTCGAAGAGTAAAGTTCTGAGTACATACATTAAAAACTCAGAGAGGGGGCTGGGGATTTAGCTCAGTGGTAGAGCGCTTACCTAGGAAGCGCAAGGCCCTGGGTTCGGTCCCCAGCTCCAAAAAAAAAAAAAAAAAAAAAAAAAAAAAAAAACTCAGAGAGAAGTTAAATAATAGTATAATGATCACCTCAAGGTTTTGGAAAAGCAAGTAAAAGCCACGCCCTAAAACATGAAGCATTACAGAGCAATGAACTTGAGAGCAGAAAAGGTGAAAGGACAGCCCATAGAACCTATCAGAGGCTATCGTTTATCAAATCGACAATCTTTAAGTTAATCAAAAGAAAGAAAAAAAGCCAAATCAATAAAACTACACCCGAGAAGGGAGATATTATGGCAGATTCCAAATAAAGTCCAGAGGTCCGCCATTGGAGAATACTGAGAGAACTTACAAAGTAGGAAATCAAGAAAAAAATAGTAAATTCCTATACATATTAAATCAACTATAATTCAGTCACGTGGATATAAACAACTTGATCATCCATAGCAAGCAGTAGAATCTAAAGAGTGTTTTTTTTTTTAAATTCATACAACAGGGGTGTAATGGTTCAGTGGGTAAGAGCACAGGTTGCTCTTCCAGAGGTCCTGAGCTCAATTCTCAGCAACCACAGGGTGGCCCATGACCATCTATAAAGGGATCTGGTGCCCTCTCCTGGCGTGCAGGTGTATATGCAGGCAGAGCACTGACATTTAAAAAAGAATCCTACAACAAAGATGAAGTGGAAACTTCTGCCTTTGGAAAGTCAGGTGACAAGATGTTTTGCTAAAGCAGACACATGAAAGAATGCTTTCCTGAAGCAGACATAGGTGAAAGGATGTTTTGCTATAGAAGACATGTGAAAGGACACATGATGTTCAGAAGGACTATAAATATAACCCCACAGACAGTGGGAGCTCAAGCATTGGTTTGATTTGTTCCACCCTGCTGTTCTTCAACAACAACACACATGTATTCATTCACCTTACATTACGTTGCTGAGCTCCCCTTGTGGTGACCCCAGAGAGAGAAACTAGTCAAAACTTCTCCTGAGATTCCTACAGCTTCTGCGGCCTCTGGCTACTTGGAGAGCCTTGCAGTGATTCTGCATTGAACTGCCCTTGATGTGTAGTAGTGACTGCTGACAGGACTGGACTGCAGCTGCGGATTCATATTCGGTGTTTGCTGCGGGACTGAACTGCTGATATCCTGACAACAAGGATTGGACTTGTACCCAAAGAATTATCTCTAAACAGATCCACTTCTTCATATCCTAATGACGTTTCTTTTCCATTACCGCTGGTGGGTGGTAGGCTGGGGGGGGGGGTGAGCATTTATTAAAGTAGGTAGAGAAACATTTTCTGCCTGTACAAAGAAAAGTTCATACCTGGATGGATCTGCTGCTAAATTCTACCAAACCTTTAAAAAGGAGCTAATACAGGGTTGGGGATTTAGCTCAGTGGTAGAGCGCTTGCCTAGCAAGCACAAGGCCCTGGGTTCGGTCCCCAGCTCCGGAAAAAAAGAAAAAAGGAAAAAAAAGGAGCTAATACTAAAATCCCTTAAACTGTAAGATAAAAAGGAAGTAACTCATTGTCTGAAGCGAGCCTCACTATGATTCCAAACTCAATAGGAGCAGAACTAAGAAGACAAGTATAGATCAGTTCTCATGATACATGCAAGATTTTTCAATTACACACTTGCAAACTGAATTCAAGAGTGTCTTAGTTAGGGTTTTACTGCTAGGAGCAGACACCATGACCAAGGCAACTCTTATAAGGATGCCATTTAATTGGGGCTGGCTTACAGGTTCAAATGTGCAGTCCATTATCATCAAGGCAGGAGCATGGCAGTGTCAGGCAGGCATGGTGCAGGAGAAACTGAGAGTTCTATCTCTTGTTCCAAAAGCAGTTAGGAGAAGACTGACTTCCAGGAAGCTAGAACTATGGTCTTAAAGCCCACACACAGTGACACACCTACTCCAGCAAGGCCACACTTCCTAACAGTGCTATGCTCTGGGCCAAGCATATACAAACCATCACAAAGAGCATGTGGTTATACCCTATCATACTTTTAGGAAGTACCATGTGGACTCAGTGTGTTAAAAAATATAGAGTGCTTGAAGTTGGGAAGGAAAAGAGATGCGGGCATAGTGGAAGAATTGGAGTGGAGGGAGGGGGGAACAAATTTGGGAAGAAGACATTATGTGTATGTATGAAATTCTCAGTCAAAAGAAGAAAAAGCAAAAAAAAAAGACTCCTTCACCATATCACATCATGACACATAAATATACTTAAGGACAGAAGTCACAGGCTAATCTAATAGATGCCTATAAGGAATACACTTCAACAAACTACAGGCTATATGCAATCATATTATAGTATGTGTGAAAAATCTGAAGGCAATTATTCTAAAATTAAGGAAAGAATGGTATTCACACTCACAGCAAAATATGATGCTTGAAATCTTAGCTAAAGCAAAAAGAAAGGAAGGGGATATGGATAAGAAAGGAAGAAATTAAATTATCCATTTTGAATATGCCAGGATTTAAAGACTCTATAAAGACTCTACCAGAAAAAAAGACTCTACCAGAAAACTCTAAAGAGTTTTCAATTTCATTTTTTAATATAACTTTATTTCTGATAAACATATCCGTGAAAGTACCTATGTTTCACTCTGTAGTCTAAGCTGACCTTATTTTTGAGAGTGTACCTGCATATATGTGTGGGCAAAATGTTCATGCTCTTAATATCCACTGAAAATGGGGTTGCAGAAGGTGGTTAGCTACAATGTAGTATTGTGTATTAACTTTTGACATCGACAAGCAAAAGTGGTATTAACCACTTAGAAATCTCCTCAACCCAGGATTTAAATTCCTTTATCACTTCAAACATTTTGACTCCATAAAGAACCTAGGAAATGACATTATTTATAATGTCTTTTGACCTGTAAGAACCAGAAAATATTAGGCAGGATCATTTCTTTTTTTTTATTAGATATTTTTAAATTTACATTTCAAATGTTATTCCCTTTCATGGTTTCCCATCCATTAACCCCCTATCCCATCCTCCCTCCCCCTTCTACTATGAAGGTGTTGCCCCCACCTAACCACCCACCCCTTCCCGTCCCCCCCCCCCGACATTCCCCTACACTGGGGATCCAGTCTTGACAGGACCAGGGACTTCTCCTCCCATTGGTGCTCAACAAGGCCATCCTCTGATACATATGCAGCTAGAGCCATGGGTCTGTAAATGTATAGTCTTTGGGTAGTGGTTTAGTACGTGGGAGTTCTGGTGGTTGGTATTGTTGTTCTTAAGGGGTTCCAAATCCCTTCAGCTCCTTCAATCCTTCCTCTAACTCCTCCAATGGGGACCCTGTTCTCAGTTCAATGGTTTGCTGCTAACATTTGCCTCTGTTTTTGTCATGCTCTGGCTGTGTCTCTCAGGAGACATCTCTATCCGGTTCCTGTCAGCCTGCACTTCTTGGCAACAGCAATATTGTCAGGTTTTGGGCTGTATGTATGTATGTATACTGTATGTATATGGGCTGGATCCTCAGATGGGGCAGGCTCTGAATGGCCATTCTTTCAGTCTTTGCTCCAAACTTTGTCTTCATATCCTCCTATGAATATTTTTGTTCCCCATTTTAAGAAGCAGTGAAGCATCCACACTTTGGTCATCCTTCTTCTTGAGCTTCACTTGGTCGGTGAATTGTTATCTTAGGTAATTTGAGATTTGGGCTAATATCCACGTATCAGTGAGTACATACCATGTGTGGGTTTTTTGTTTGTTTGTTTGTCTTTGGGTTACCTCACTGAGGATGGTATTTTCTAGTGCTTTCCATTTGCCTATGAATTTCATGAAGTCATTGTTTTTAATGGCTGAGTAATATTCCATTGTGTAGATGTACCACATTTTCTGTATCCACTCCTCTGTTGAAGGGCATCTGGGTTCTTTCCAGCTTCTGGCTATTATAAATAAGGCTGCTCTGAACATAGTGGAGCACGTGTCTTTGTTGTATGTTGGAGCATCATTTGGGTATATGCCCAGGAGAGGCATAGCTGGGTCCTCAGGTAGTACTATGTCCAATTTTCTGAGGAAACTTCAGACTGATTTCCAGAGTGGTTGTACCAGTTTGCAAACCCACCAACAATGGAGGAGTGTTTCTTTCTCCACATCCTCGCCAGCTTCTGCTCTCACCTGAGTTTTTGATTTTACCCATTCTGACTTGTGTGAGGTGAAATCTCAGGGTTGTTTTGATTTACATTTCCCTGATGACTAAGGATTTTGAACATTTCTTTAGGTACTTCTCAACCATTTGATAATCCTCAGTTGAAAGTTCTTTGTTTAGCTCTGTACCTCATTTTTAATAGGGCTATTCTCTGGAGTCTAACTTCTTGAGTTCTTTGTATATTGGATATTATCCCTCTATCAGATGTAGGATTGGTAAAGACCTTTTCCCAATCTGTTGGCTGCTGTTTTGTACAGAAGCTTTGCAATTTTATGAGGTCCCATTTGTCGATTCTTGATCTCAGAACATAATCCATTAGTGTTTTGTTCAGGAAATTTTCCCCAGTGCCGATGTGTTCAAGACTCTTCCCCACTTTTTCTTTTATAAGTTTGAGTGTATCTGGTTTTATGTGGAGGTCCTTGATCCACTTGGATTTTAAGCTTTGTACAGGGCAATAAAAATGGGTCAATTTGCATTCTTCTACATGCTGACCTCCAGTTGAACCAGCACCATTTGTTGAAAATGCTATCTTTTTTCCACTGGATGGTTTTAGCTCCTTTGTCAAAGATCAAGTGGCCATAGGTGTGTGCATTCATTTCTGTGTCTTCAATTCTATTTCACTGGTCTCTCTGCCTGTCTCTGTACCAATACTATAGCACAGTTTTTATCACTATTGCTCTGTAATACTGCTTGAGTTCAGGGATAGTGATTCTTGCAGAAGTTATTTTATTGTTGAGGATGTTTTTTTGCTATCCTGGGTTTTTTGTTATTCCAAATAATTTTCAAATTGCTCTTTCTAACTCTATGAAGAATTGAGTTGGAATTTTGATGGGGATTGCATTGACTCTGTAGATTGCTTTTGACAAAATGGCCATTTTTTACTATATTAATCCTGCCAATCCATGAACATGGTGCTGGTTTAACTGGAGGTCAGCATGTAGAAGAATGCAAATTGACCCATTCTTATCTCCCTGTACAAAGCTCAATTCTAAGTGGATCAAGCACCTCCACATCAAACCAGATACACTCAAACTAATAGAAGAGAAAGACCCTTGAACACATTGGCACAAGGAAAAAATTCCTGAACAGAACATCAATGGTCCAGGTTCTAAGATCAACAATCAACAAATTGGACCTCATAAAATTGAAAAGCTTCTGTAATACAGAGGACACTGTCATCAGGACAAAACATCAACCAATGATTGGGAAAAGATCTTTACCAATCCTACATCCAATAGAGGGCTACTATCCAATATATACAAAGAACTCAAGAAGTTAGACTCCAGAGAGCCAAATAACCCTACTAAAAATGGAATACTGAGCTAAACAAAGAATTCTCAGCTGAGGAATATGGAATGGCTGAGAAGCACCTAAAGAAATGTTCAAAATCCTTAGTCATCAGGGAAATGTAAATCAAAACAACCCTGAGATTTCACCTCACACAAGTCAGAATGGCTAAAATCAAAAACTCAGGTGACAGCAGATGCTGGCGAGGATGTGGAGAAAGAGGAACACTCCTCCATTGTTGGTGGGATTGCAGACTGGTACAACCATTCTGAAAATCAGTCTGGAGGCTCCTCAGAAAATTGGACATTGAACTACCTGAGGACCCAGCTATACCTCTCCTGGGCATATACCCAAAAGATGCCCCAACATATAACAAAGACACGTGCTCCACTATGTTCATAGCAGCCTTATGTATAATAGCCAGAAGCTAGAAAGAACCCAGATGCCCTTCAACAGAGGAATGAATACAGAAAATGTGGTACATCTACACAATGGAGTACTACTCAGCCATTAAAAACAATGACTTCATGAAATTCCCAGGAAAATGGAAGGCACTAGAAAATATCATCCTGAGTGAGGTAACCCAATCACAAAAGAACACACATGGTATGTACTCACTGGTAAGTGGATATTAGCACAAAAGCTCAGAATACCCATGATACAACTCACAGATCATATGAAGCTCAAAAAGAAGGAAGATAAAAATGTGGATGCTTCAGTCCTACTTAGAAGGGGGAACAAAATAATCACAGTTGGTAAAGTGTGGGAGGGACTTAGGAGGAAGAAAGGAGGGGGGGAAGGGGGACAGGATCAGGTGTGGGAGGAGACTGGGGCAGGGGATGTATAGAGGGTCAGGAAGCTGAATAGATGTGTGTAGCATTGCAGGATGGGTAACTGGGTGGTAGCCAACAGAAAGTACCAGATGCCAGGAAAGCAAGAGGCTCCCAGGACCCAACAGGGATGACTTTAGCTGGAATACCCAACAAAGGGGAGAGAAAACCTGTAGAGACCAGAGGTTAGGCAGGGCCCCTGGTTGAGGGATGGGGCCACTCACCCATCTCAAAAATATTAACCCAGAATTGCTCCTGTCTAAAGAAAATACACGGACAAAAAGTAGAACACAGACTGAAGGACAGGCCATCCAGAGACTACCCCATCTAGGGATCTATGCCTTATGAAGACACCAAACCCAGTCACTATTACTGATGCTAAGAAGTGCTTGCTGACAGGAGCCCGATATAGCTGTCTCCTGAGAGGCTCTACCAGAGTCTGAGAAATACAGAGGAGGATGCTCACAGCCAACCATTGAACTGAACACAGGGACCCCAATGAAGGAGGTAGGGGAAGGACTGAAGGAGCTGAAGGGGTTTGCAACCATAGGAAGAACAACAATATCAACCAATCAGACCTTTCAGAGTCTCCAAAGCCTAAATTACTAACCAAAGAGTACACATGGACAGACCCATGGCTCTAGCTGCATATGTAGCAGAGGATGGCCTTGTTGGGTACCAATGGGAGGAACAGTCCTTGGTCCTGTGAAGGATCTTTGCCCCAGGGTAGGGGGAATGCCATGAGAATAAGTGAGGTAGGAGTGTGTAGGTGGGTGGGAGAGCACACTCATAGGAGAAGCGGGGAAGAGGGATGGGATAGGGGTTTTGTGGAGGGGACCTGGAAAGGGGCCCAACATTTGAAATGTAAATAAATAAAATAACCAATAAAAAGTTAAAAAAAAGAATTTTGAAAACTTTTTAATGGAAAGGTAACTTGATTTTTGAAATGGCAAGAATTTGAACAGAGTTCACCAAAAATTCAAACACTTAAACATATGAAAAGGCATTCAGTATCATTTCTCATTAGATTTCATTACATTTTCAAAATATAAATCAATGCCACATGAGATAGTGCTACAGCTTAAATTAAAACCATTGACCATATTTAACGTTTACATGGGCAGAACTCTCAAACATTTATTAGGGATGTAAAATTGTATGTCTAGTTTAACATATAGTTCATTAGTTTTTCTCAGTGTTCACACACACGCATGCATGGTGGTGTTTCATGAGCTCACTTTATACCTTTACTTGGGTTCCAGGAATCCAACTCAGGTCACTGGGCTTGTGTGGCAAGTGCTTTTACTTGTAGACCCACGATGTAGTCATTGTGGAGACAGGGTTTTGCTATGTAGCTCAGACTTGAGACTTACAATGCTCCTGTCTCAGCCTCCTGTTTAGGCATAAATTTTTTGTAACCCACTTTTAATAAGCGTTCAACTTCTCCTCTAGCCCATCACCCAGCAGAGGCAGTTGAAGAGAAAAGTTATTAGGATATGGGGGACGTGGACCTGTTCAGCAATAGTTCTTTGCAGGAGAGCTGGATGTTCTTTGGCAGCAGTTCAGTCCCATAGCAAACACCAAAGATGATTTAACAGCTTCAGACCAGTCCTCTCGGCAGGCAGACACCAGGCATGAACCTGCAGTGCAGTCAGTCCTTTCAGCAAGCAGACACCAGGCAGCTGTAGTTCAAACTTGAAGAAACCACCATGTGTGCCCACCAGCCTAAGGTGAGGCTGAGGAAGCAGCAAGGTTCTGCAGGAACCTCAGGAGCAGTTCTTGAGTTTCTCTCAGTGGCAGCATTATGAGAAGTTGGGCTCAACCAGGCTATTTAAGGCATGTCTTTAGTGAAGAATAGCAAACAGAGCAAAGCAAACCAATGCTCATCTCCCGATGTCTGTGGGCTCATATTATCCTCCTTCATCATACATCCTTCCACTTGTCTGCTATATCCAAACATCCTTTCACCCGCATCTGCTTCAGGAATACAGTCTCGCATGTTTGCTTTAGGAAGACAGCCTTTCACCTGTGTGGCCCAGCAAAACACCATTTGACATACCTAACTTTCTAAAGAAACTTGAAGTTTCCACTTCACAGCTGAGTTCTGGAATTACAGAAATGCGCCACTATACCTTGTTCACACTGTTAAATATTTCCCTAACACACAGCTAAACCATTTCCTTCCTATGTATTTTTTCCAAGACAAATGATATCATGTATACACATACATCAACTTTTACATAAATGTTTAGAACAGTTTTATAAACAACTCAAATGCCATCACTAAGAATGGATAAACACATTTATGTTGTAAACATTTGATGAAATACATCAAATTTTTAAAAAGAGAAAATGATTGACTCACTATACAATATGGGTGTATCTCATAATAAAGGTGCCGAATGAATCAACATATGAGAGCATAGAATATATAATCCCACTATTTGTCAATTTCTAGAAAATTCAGAACATATTCTATAGTGCTCAAAAAATATCAGAAATTTCTTAGGAAGAGGGATGAATTTAGGATAGACACAAGAAAATGTTTGCTTCTTTTTACTATTTCAGTAAAAAATGTTTAATTGTATTTTTAAAAATGTGCCCAGTTGTATGCCAGCTATCTTTTAATATGGCTTATAAACACATATATTCATGTACACCCTCACAGACATGTCTAAAAGGATAACTTAGGTTTTTAATTTTTCATGTATGTGGACCTGTGAGAGTTACATGCACCACATGCATACATGAGCCTAAGGAGTCCAGAAGAGGATGTTGGCCCTCCGGCAACTGGAGTTCAGGCAATTGTGAATAGCTGTATATTTGCTGAGACCTGGATTTGGGGCCTCTGCCAGAGCAGTAAATGCTCTTAATTGCTGAGCCATCTCTTCTGCCCTGAAAGTCATTTGAAGGTAACACTTCTTTAATTCCTTTATTCCGAACCTTTGGTCCAAATAGGTTGTCCCAACTTATTCCTGATAAGACTGAGATTCAAATTTACATGTTCTTTCCAGGTATGGTGGTATATTCCTGTAATAGCAGCATTTGGAAGACAGCTGGTGGGGAGAGCACCACAGATTTGAAGCTGACAAGATCTACATAGCAACTTCTAGATGAGCCAGGGCTACATAGTAAGTTCCTGTCTCAGAACAATAAAAATAAAAATATATATATTAAAATATAAAGAGTATAAGTGTTCTTATTCTGGATATTAATCCTTTTAATATACCAGGTGATGGGCACAGGTCCAAGGAAGGATTATTATTTGTTGGATTTTACAGGTTTCTATACCACACTTGTGGGAAAGACATACTTATAACGGAAAGGGTTGATTTTTCCCAGAATATTTTCAGTAGTGTGCTGCAGATGACTGTGAAAGCTGACAGGCTTTTTGTTTTGGGGGTATTTTTTGAATTCGCAAATTAGTTACTCAACAGCGATTAATAAAATATAATTAAATTGTGTTAAAATATAGATAATATTCAAACTCATCGCTTCTAATTATTTTAGAAGTTTTTACCTTCAGTTACTCCTAAGGTTCCTATTTTTGTCCTGCATATGTATGTGATGTGCAAACGTGTGTGTGAGAGGGTGCATATGCACACGCATGTGAACATGTGTGGAAGTCCCAGCTTACTTTCAACCTTATATCTTGAGGAATGATCCCTCACTTGAACTAAGAGTTCCCTGTTCTTTATGTGCAGAGTGGTGGAATTACAGATGGGCTCCTACTTGGATGCTGGAGATACGCATAGCAAGCGCTTTACCCACTAAGTCATCTCCCTAGCCCCTCTTTAATTAACGTTTCAATAAGGTTACACTGGTGGCTTGAAGTTGGTCATACTGAGAGTAGGTATAATAAATTATCAAACAGAATACAGAGCAGAGACTCTTTCCCCTGAGAACTGATTGTTAAACACACACCAGTGAACTGTCAAAGACTGGCTTGGAAGGCAGTGTATCCGTGTTTAAACTCATGAAGGTGAGCAAAAGAGGAGTTAGTATCCTAGGGTTCAGCTTCTTATACTGTGGGTTGTCAACCCATGTATTTTCATGTAACAGAATGTGGGGGTCACAACCAATTTGCCAATAATAAAAGGGTTGTGGTCATACAATAACTAAAAGTAATTTAAAATCAAATACAAAATGAATCCAGGGAGTTTCTGGCCTTGTTTCCTCCCATACCTCATGTGACTTCATTGCAGTCTTAGTTCTGAACAAATTGCACTCCCTTTTCACTGTGCACGTGTCCCCCCACACAGCGAGACAATACACGCCTGTGATGCCTCCATGCCTTTGGCCTTGAAGAGATGCCAGGAGCCTCCCCAGCCTGGAATGGTTTGAAGCAGGACGCAGCTTTGGACTTAGATTTAAAGACTGATGATGGTCTCCGGCCTTCCGGCTCTCTAACTGTACTGAGTGCTTGCTGATGGCTTCTGTAGACTTTAACAGTTTTTTGCTTATTCTGTGGCTGAAACCTGCTAGCTTTTTTCTTTAGCTCTCTGTGGCTTCTTTCTTCTTCTTTTCATTATGATTCTCTGTGCTTTATTAAATGCTGTTTGTTTATTTATTTATTTATTTATTTATTTATTTATTTATTTATTTTCAGAGCTGAGGACTCAACCCAGGGCCTTGCACTTGCTAGGCAAGCGCTCTACTACTGAGCTAAATCCCCTACTGTATCTTTATTTTCTAGCTCTCTATGACTGTTCTGTGCTTCATTAAGCGCAGGGAAACTTAATGCTTTCTTACTGTTCTGTGGTAAAACCTTTTTCTTATTTGTAAGTGCTAATATCTGGTGATTAATGCATGCTGTTTAGCAGTGGGAATTCAGTAAAGGATTTATTGCTAGCCTCCTTTGTCTGGCCAGCCCTTCAAAGCCCTTCACAGACCTGGGTAGTTAACTCCTTGTGAGCCAGAGAAGAAGGGAAGGAAAATAATCAAAATGCTTTATACGGTTAAATATGCACAGGCACATATAAATTCATATACCTATACTCTGGCTTGGTCTGACCATCTTGTCACAGTTCACAAGTATTCATGCAGGCTTACATATATACATATACCTACACACATACTTATAGAAAAACACACATACATTTGGATGGATGGATGGATGGATGGATGGATGGATGGATGGATGGATGGATGGATGAGACAGAGCTCCCCAAGCCAAACCATCCAAACAACAACTTTATTTCCTTTCTTTTGTCTTTTTATACCTTCTTAGATTAAAAGTTCTTTAGAAAACTACCTCAGAGATAAAACAGTATCAACTAACCCGGACTCCTGGAAGCTCCTAGAGACTAAGCCACCGACCAAACAGCATATATGGGGTGGTCCGCTGCCCTTAGCACATATGTAGCAGAGGACGGCCTTGTTTGGCTACAGTGGGAGAGGATTCACCTCATGCCATAAAGACTGCCCCAGGGAAGGGGGATGTGGGGAGGGTAGGGGAGGTTGAGCACCTTCTCAGAGGCAAAGGGGATGGGGGATGGGGTGAAGAATTCTTGGAGGGGGGACTGGAATGGAGGAGGGGCAACATGTGGAATGTAAACAAATAAAACAATTTTTAAAAATTCATAAGGAAGCTCAGAAGAAAAAAGGTTACATAAAATAGGAGTTACAGAAGGATATTGATATTAAGTTCAAAACAGTGTTTCATTCTATGTGCTTATTATAAGTTTAAAGCAACAGTTTTTGCATAGCCTTGCCTTAAAGTGTATACTTGTGGCTATATTCTTGGATCTAACGTTTATCCTTAAACACAACTTTATCCCAAGTTTATTTCTCATTTTAGTGTGATTATGAAAGCTCATATTTCTTATTATGAGGAGTGGGCACATTCTATTCTTGATTCTAACTTTATTACATCTTTTTAGCCAAACAACTAAGACCATCTCTAAACCCTTTCTTCCTCAAATTATTTGAATCAAATCAAGAATTCTACAGAATCATTAATTCATCTAAACTGCATTAATTCATAAAAGTTCATCATTACAGTGATCTGCAGGAAATCAATGCGGTGGGCTAATGCTCAGGGATTATTATATTATATTAATTATATTATATTAATTTAATAATCACAGCAAAGGCATATTAGCTGCAAGAAGCAGTCCTGAGATGAAGTCTCTTTGGAACCTTGACATCCAGCTCACCCATCATAGACAATGCAAAAATGGTGGACCACTTCCAGGAAGTCCACTTGTTAGCCATAGACTATCCTAGATGGCTCCCTACATCTTCTCCATTCAGATCAAATAAATAAAACATGAATATCTTTATTTTGCAGCTTACCCTCCATATGTAAAGATGAAAGAAGCAAAATAACTTCTGAATTTGAAAGGAAACTCCATATGAAATTACTTTAAACAAAATTTTTAGCTGAGTTAGAAAACTAGCTAACCAGCTCCTGGTATTAATCTGAAAATGTAAAGTTTCCATCTTAGTAGCAAGTTGTAAATTATTTTAGACACTGTGCAAATATGTTTGTATTTGCCCTTAGGACATCTCTGGTCCAATAAGAGGAGTACCATTTATGATTGGCATGACATGAAGTGGTTAAAGTTTCTTAATAGTTTTAGTCTGAGTCCCTATGTAAAGTATGACTCTCCCTAAGATACTAACTCTGCCAAACCTTGATCAATTTTTGCTTGAGTAATCAAATGCCAAGGGAACATTTTGGGATTGAGAGGCCAAACCTTTTAAGTTCCATCTCCATTTTAGAGAACCTGACCTAAGTTTGAACTCAGGTAAACTAACAGGCTGGTACATAGTATTAGTTTCCAAGTTGTCCCCCAACAAATCCTGAGCCTAGCTCCAATCTCTAGGCTAATGCCCAACAAGACCAGCATAGCCAGGTTATATTCCCAACAAGACCAGCATCGCCAGATTATACTCCCAACAAGACCAGCATAGCCAGGTTATATTCCCAACAAGACCAGCATCGCCAGATTATACTCCCAACAAGACCAGCATAGCCAGGTTATATTCCCAACAAGACCAGCATCGCCAGATTATACTCCCAACAAGACCAGCATCGCCAGATTATACTCCCAACAAGACCAGCATCGCCAGATTATACTCCCAACAAGACCAGCATAGCCAGGTTATACTCCCAACAAGACCAGCATTGCCAGGTTATTTCCCCAAGGAACCTGCACCCCCCACCAGGTTATAAGCCCAACCCCTGCTTAACAACCACCAATGCAGAGGGGAGCAGAAATTAAGTTTATGATATGACTCCCAGCACTAGCCAATTATGTTAAAGGCTACAGTAACTTTCCAATTAGATGCTTGCATACTCAGCCCCACTTGCTGCTTACTATAAAGCCTTGTCTGATATTCAAGGCTCCCTACCACCAAAACTGTCTATCCTTTATGATGGTGGTGTGCTGGGGGAGTAGGGGGGGAGGAGCTCAAAAGAATAAATACCCTGCTGTAAGTTCCTTCAGATCGGCTCGTGTCTGTTTTTTGGGGGGATCACTAACATTTCCCTGGCACTACAGGATAACAAATTTACATGATTAGGGGTGTGCGTTTGTTAAATTAGAGAGGCAGAAAAGCTAACATAGATTCCATCATCTAAAACAAGTGTTGTCTTGTATGGCTGCAAGAGAACATTAGCAACCCATTCCAAGGTATATATAGCAGAACTGTCATACCAAAGTTGTGAAAAAAATTAACAGGTAACAAAACCTAAGTTGGCTAACGTACAATGAGAAAAAACATTAGGATTCATGGTGGAATTTATACAATTATTCAAATAGTATTTGTTGTGTTTATAAAAAGATAGAGAGGGCATATGTTTTGGTGGGTGTGCAGTCAGGTATGGGGGAAGGGGTTGCCTTCGCTGGCCCATACTGAGGCATCCCTTCCCCTAGAGGGACCAGTCACATGATGGTATAGTATAGAATACAGTTTATTCAGGGGATGGAGAGGTGAGTTGAGAGGGTAGTAGGGGCAGAGAAAGGCAGAGAGAGAGAACAGAGGAGTAGAGGCTAGCCATGAGCCTGTGGAGAGAGTGGGGGAGGGGCGAGGGGACAGAATGGGAGCAAGAGCAAGAGAGAGGAGGAGCAAGCAGCCTCTTTAATAGTGAGTCAGGCACACCTGGCTTTTGCCAGGTGAAAGACCCCCGGAGCAGGGAGACCCTCACTCCAGTCTTGGGATGATGCGACCCCCCAAGAACTCACATGAGACCGTCCTTGCTGTAATAAACATGAGGTTTATTGATAGGAACCAGTGCACTGGGGTCGAGACTCGTATCCCACGCAGGGGCAGTGGAGTTCGACCCCGAAAGGCTGGGAGAAAGGGTATTTAAAGGGAGAAACCACAACCCGAGGGGGCAGGGATGGTGTCATTAGAAAGTGTCGAGAATACTAATGAAAAATCACAAGGAGGAGCTTCCTGTTTCTCAAGATTGTTAAACCTTATGGTCCACCAGTTCCTGGGAGGAGCTTCCTGTTTCTCAAGATTGTTCTCTAAGGGCCTTATCTTAAGTCCTTTCATCTAGTTCCTGGGAGAGCAGGCTCAAGAAATGTGACCTTTTACCTATAGGTAGAGGGCAGGGTCTGGAATTTGAGGTATTTAGGGCTTTTTTAAACTTCTGACTTCTTAGCTGCATTTTTTATTCTTTCACAGGTAACTGTGGGATGGGGTTTAGACAGAATACTAACATTATTTTCATATGCAATAGACCCATATTTAGCAAGTTATATATCTCCTATAACCCCTGGGTAGAGAACAACATAGAATTAGAGTCCAATCACGTGCATCAGGAACCATGCCCTCAGTGTCTTCTTTTGATGGGATATCTGACATAGCCTGCAGATGTTGATGGCTGAAGTGGGCATGAAGGAAGTGATGGTGGGGAAGTCTCTGTCCTGGCATCTATAGAGACCTGTGGGAAAATACAAACAGAGATTCTCCTGGAAAAATATCCAGTCTTTTTTTAATTACCCAGTTAGTAGGTCTTTTATCTTAGTAGAGGCTTGAAATGATAAGAAGTTGAGTAATTATTATCTGCATTTTAAAAATTCAGATGACTTTTAAGACCTGATAAACTCATTCCATAATAATTTGTCCCTGTGGACTATAGGGAATGTCAGTGGAGTGCGAGGAAGTAAGAGTCAAACACCAATTTTGAAAGGCTTTTGAAGTATAAACAAGGGAATTGTCTATTTTTAAGCCCTTGGCATTCCCACAGCTCTAAGTTAGTAAAACAAATGCTGTATTGTATTTTGAAAGCTTTCTCAGGTTTGGCAAAGGCATAAATAGCAATGAGAAATATGAGTCCATGTATACAAGGATAAAGGCTAATTTCCTCAAGACAGGATATGTGTAAGGTTTGTGTGCCTTAAGTCACAAGGACACAGACTCATTGGGGTGGGGGAGGGGTAGTGGTATTACCAAGAGGAGTGGCAGCTCTGCGGGAACAGTTTTACTGAGTGCTGTGGTGATTTGATGATGTAAAATTTTGTTAAGCTGTCTTTGTAGAAAAAGCAACAATTTTTTTTCTCAAGGAATTATATTTATCCTTACCTTCATACACAGGATCAGGAAACATAGAATGAACTTGAATGTGTCCAAGAGAGAATAGGCAATTTCTAGAATTGTGAAACAGCTAGGAAATAATGGGGTGGGTTTTTTTGGTCCTGAATCTGAAACTTTTTTGGTAGGGAACTGTATAATAATCTTAATTTCTTTGGTAAAAATCAATGATCCCAGGAACTATATTTATTTCCTGCCCAGAGGTGGAATGCTGGCTTGTATTACTTCCATGGTGCCTTCAGGAGGTCCCTTAGGAGGACATCAGGAGATTTTAGCTGAACTGCTGCTCCAGGCACCCCCATTTGTTATTCTTTCTAATAACCTCACATAGCAGCAACAAATCCCTCTGACAGTGGCATAGGCCCCTTTTGGTTCCTTAGGGTCTGCAGGCAAAGCCATTCAGACTTGTGTTATTTTGTTGTCTCCTTACTCAATGTAAATTTCTCCTCCTCCAAGGTCAAATTTTGCCCAAGTTTCATAATAATTTTGTCTTTACCAGGCTCTTTTAACAAGGGGTATCTTAATTTCTTTCTTTACTATGCTCCATCCTTAGCTTCACTTGCTCTCATCTGGATCAAAAATACAGAGATGCACACAAGCCAGAGTTGATGGCTCCTGGCAAAGAGAGGTGAGATAGATTCGGGACACTAGTATTCTTTAAGTGATTAATGGATCTTGTCAGGCAGGTTGACCCAAGTTAAAAGAGAAAATAACAAAAACAACTTTTAAAGGTAGACAGAGATAACTGACTTATCATGCTTTTAGTTAGCTTTTGAGCCCAAGTGAGGACCAATGCTTTGAAAACAAAATAGCTTCTAAGCACCCATTACTGCAGGAGTCGAGCATTGTCTACTGGTTTGGCCAGCACAATGATTTAGCAGCTGAAAGTACTTCCTGCACAAGCGTACAGCACATGGTGGAGTCATATGGTGGTACATGTCTGAACACACACACACACACACACACACACACAGAGAGAGACAGAGACAGAGACACAGAGAGAGACAGAGACAGAGAGACAGAGACAGAGACAGACAGAGACACAGACACAGAGATAGACAGAGAGAGACAGAGACACAGAGAGAGTATGTCTTAGGGTTTACTGCTGTGAACAGACACCATGACAACATTTAGTTGGGGCTGGCTTACAGGTTCAGAGGTTCAGTCCATTATCATCAAGGAGGGAGCATGGCAGCATCCAGGCAGGCATGGTGCAGGAGGAGCTGAGTTCTACATTTTCACCCGGAAGGAAGTTAGGAACAGACTGGGCATCCTCAGGCAGCTAGGAGGAGGGTCTCCAAGCCCACTCCCACAGTGACACACTTCTACCAACAAGGAACACCTTCTAATAGGGCCACTCCCTGGGCCAAGCATATGCAGACCATTACAGAGTGAGAGATCAAATTTTAAAAATGAAAGAAATGTGTACTAGTGGCCGGTGACTTGTGTAGGAATGGACACAAAATGGGACAGTAAGGACTGTAGAGAGTTGCACCAAGCTAATAAGTGAAAGAAGCCAGTTGGAAGAAGACTGGGGCCTTTTTCCCACCTGGGCTACATGCAACTGAATATATGACAGTAAAGCCCACAATGTGTCTGGAGAAGGGGTATTGTGTAGATAACCTAAAGGGTCTTCAGACTCCTGACCCAGCTCCTCAGTTCACCCCCATTCTCAGGAGTGCCCTTCTCTTAACTTCTATTTCTATTAACCTCACCTTCTTATTTCTGGAGCAGTGTTTTGTTCTGTGATACGAGAAACTGGAAATCTCTGCAGGTGCCAGCCCCATACTCCAGATTCAGACCCACACTTATAACAGAAGTTCCTTCCCAGGCAACCGCATTCTTACCACCTCCATTGGACATTCACTGATAAGCTGTTTCTTCCCCTCCCTCTTCTCAAAAACCTACTTGCCCTGTGTGATCTAGACCCCTAGGAACCAACTAGGGGCTAGGTCCTTAACCTAATCAGAGATTAGGTGTTATTGGTCAGTTAACAGCTTCCTGTTTCTTTACTATGTAGTATATTTGAGCATGGTTTTTTTTTGTTTTTGGTTTTTTTTTTTTTTTTTTTTTTTTTTTTGTCTTTGTGGTCCTAGGGAATCAGGACCTTACCCATTGTTTGAAAGACACTACCACTGAGCTGTATCCCAAGTCTTTTTATTTTCTTTCTTTTATCCTTTCTTCCATTTACCCCATCCCTCTCTTCCTCTGACTCTTCCTTTAATAGGATCTCACTGTATTGCCCAGGCAGATTCCCTACCTTGGGCTCCTGTGTAGCTGGGATTATAGGTAAGAGAACCTGGTGGGGAAATGTGAAGGCCTGGGAATAGACTGAGGGGCAAGTTAATAGATGGGGAAAACATCCTTGTATATAGGAAGCTTCTTACTGGGCCCTTAGTTAGAGAAAGCTTTAAACAAAAGAAAAAGGAAATTCAGTGGTCAGGCCCTCTCAGTAACCTCTTGACACATTTTCAATGTGGCAATAGCTGCAGTACCCACTTTAAAATCGCAGCCCCTCCATTTGGTATTCACATAGCATTCTCAATGATAGTATTTTCTTTTGATACATTTTTTAGCATCTCCAACACTTAACTGCCTTGAATCCAGTCACTGTCACCTGAAGTTGTCACTACTTGGAAGACTAGTCTCTGAAGCTTTCTCTTATCTGTGAGCCTCTGTCATAGTCATGGATTTGAGTCCAGGAGGCAACTGCTGAGATTTCCAGGTTCTCATGTTCCAGGGCAAAGAATTCCACTAGAGACGTGAGGTAAGTAATAGAACTAGAGACAATTTATCAAGAAAGAAAAGACCTCCTGAGAGTGGCAGCCTCAGATGCTGGTGATGTAGGTAGGGGCTGGTACTTCTTTTTTTAACCTTTATTGTTATTTTATGTCTATGTGTATTTTGCCTGCATGCATGCACCTCTGTACATCACATGTATGCAGTGCTTTTAGAGGCTAAAAGAAGATGCCAAATACCCCTGGGAATGGAGTTATAGACAGAATTAGACCATCTAGGGATGCTGGGAATTGAATCTGGGTCCTCGGGAAGAGTAGCCAATATTCTTAACTGTTGAGCCATCTCTCTAGCCTCAAGCCTTAATTGTTTTGATTTCTCTTGCTCACTTCACACTTTCTTGCTTTCCTCGCCCCAATTGCTTTCCCTTATTGTGAGTTTCAATCACATGGATCATTTGTTTTCTTACTTTTCTAATTGTAGGAAACCTTCCCTGAAAATGCTGAAAGTGGAGCGACTTGTTTCATTCTCTGGTGCCCCATTTCACCAAACTACTCTTTAATCAAGATTAGAATAGACCGAGCATATGCCACCTTTCATAAAGGAAACAGATATTAATAAAAGCGATGGGAACTTTTGCAATTTAAAAACTTACCTTTGGAAAGCCTTGCTGTATTTTCTCATTTAATTCTGTGAAGTAGATTTTATTTTGTGATACTGTCCCTGGACCCAGCAATATCAAATTATTACCTAAGGCCACAAGGGTTAGCAAGTCAGCAAAGTAAAAATCCAAATTTATGAAACCAAAACCTGTGCTCTTGACAACCATAGCTCTTTATTTAGATTCCAGCTAGAAACAGGAAATGAGAGCGGACACATAAAGAATCATCCTATTTAACAAATGGACTTCCTGAAATGTACAAAGTATATCAAGTATGAAAAGATACATGGGCATAATATTGACTTTGATAAAATTAGTTGGACAGAGAAGATAGAACCACTGTTTAAATACCTCTAGTAAAAGCACACTTAGATCAGGACAGTGATATAATTCTGACAATAAGTATCATTTATGGAGAACATACAATGTGTTAGATATAATGCATATATCTAATATATCCTGCATATATTTAATCCACATCATGACTGAGAGTAGCATGCATGAGTGAATAAATGCAGTGTTAATTCTGTAGCTGGGAAGACAGTGATTCTAGACTCTAGGTGGAAGAAAGAGAGGAATAAACTCAGTGGATACCTCTTCTTGAGTGAACTGAAAGTATTTGCACCCACAGCAGTGGCTGTAACCAGAACCACCAGTGGTGTTAATGGTATATCTCAGCCAGCACCATCTGGAGTCTTGACAACAGTGAAGAGCCATCAGCCATCACAATTGCCCAGCAACAATTTTTTTGTTGTCTGTTTAAAATAAGTTTGAGTGTACAATGTTCCATAGAATTACCAGACTACAGGAAACCTTCATGTTAATATAAACTTTATTATTAAAAATACTTGCAAAGAAATAAAAAGAGCAGACACCAAATTTTTCCAGACCCAAAGTATATACAGCTTGATGAACTTATACACAGTCAGCATTTCTGTAAAGTTTTCTGCATGCATACTTGTTATATTTGATTTTTAATTATTATGCTATTTTTTATTTTCTTAAAAGGAAAAATATGGCCTGCATGGTTGCAGAGAGTTTATGCAATGGAGTTCAGAAGCTTGCCAAACAATGTTAAGGCACACACCAGTTGAAACTAACTTCTGTTAAATAAAAATTTATAATGAGCTCTTCAGTTGTTCCAGCTACATTTCTCATTCTTAAATCTTTTTATTGAAAATTTTCATAGACTATGTTATAATAATATTTCCCTTTCCTCACTTCCTCTAACATCCTCTCCTATCTCCCTACTCACCCAACTTTATGTTCTTTCTCTCTCTATTTCTTTTTCTCTCTTTAAAAACAAACATAAGCAAAAAAAAATCAAAAAACATACACAAAAAGCCACCATAAAAATGAAAACCAAATCAAGCAAAAGACAGGTCAGACAAAAATGTCCAAAGAAAGCAAAATGAGACAAAAGTCTCCAAAAATACCATTGAGTTTGTTTTGTGTTGATCATCTACTCCTGGGCATGGGGCCCACCCTGATGAGTATGCCCAGGAAGATTCCGTTTCCAGGAGCTATCAGTTGGAGGCAGATTCTTGATTAGAGATGTGAGCTTTTGTTCTTTCCCTCCTACACAGTGCTGGGACCCTGTCTGGCTTGGACCTGTATAGACCTTGTACATTCTGCCACAGTTTCTCTCAGTGCATATGTGCACCAGTCCTTTTGTGATTGGAAGACAGTTCCTTGAAGTCATCTCTCCTCTCTGACTCTTACAATCTGTCTACCTCCTCTTCCCTGTAGATACCTGAGCCCTGAGGCGATGCATTTGGTAAATACGTTCCATTTTGGACTGAGTCTTTCAAAGTCTCTCAGTCTCTGCACATAGTCTTCCTGAGTAACTCTGGCTAGCCTTGATTCACTTGGAAGCCCAGACATGTCTTGTAACCTTTTGCCTCAACCGCCCTAATACTTTAAATTTGTTAACAGCAGTAGCACAGAGGCATGGGTCTGGCAGGGTATAAATTTTACAAAAGAAGTCAAAGGCAATGAAAATTAAGACTGGAAAGATTGTGGAAATGATAACCCAGGAAAACATAGCTAAGTAATAAGGGTGATTTTTAATTAGAGAGCGTTAAGGAATGGACTTGAGGACCAAAGGAATGGGTAGAGTATTAGTGTGAAAATCTGGGAATAGAAGATTGTGTCTAGAAGATGGGGTACTTCGATTTATTTATTTATTTATTTATTTATTTATTTATTTATTTCCCCCTATTTATTTTTTCCATCTTTATTAAACTGGGTATTTCTTATTTACATTTCTTTTCTTTTATTTGAAAAGTGTATATAAGAATGTTTATTTCATGGCCTTATTTTTTCCCCATCTTTATTAAATTGGGCGTTTCTTATTTACATTTCAAATGTTATTCCCTTTCCCGGTTTCCAGGCCAACATCCCCCAACCCCTCCCCCTCCCCTTCTATATGGGTGTTCCCCTCCCCATTCTCCCCCAATTACCACCCTCCCCCCAAGAATCCCATTCACTGGGGGTCCAGCCTTGGCAGGACCAAGGGCTTCCCCTTCCATTGCTATTCATTGCTACCTATGAGGTTGGAGCCCAGGGTCAGTCCATGTATAGTCTTTGGGTAGTGACGTAGTCCCTGGAAGGTCTGGTTGGTTGGCATTGTTGTTCTTAAGGGGTCTCAAGGTCCTTCAAGCTCTTTCAGTCCTTTCTCTGATTCCTTCAACGGGGGTCCTTTTCTCAGTTCAGGGGTTTGCTGCTGGCATTCACCTATGTATTTGCCATATTCTGGCTGTTTCTCTCAGGAGAGATCTACATCTGGTTCCTGTCAGCCTACACTTCTTTGCTTCATGAAGCATCTTATCTAGTTTGGTGGCTGTATATGTATGGGCCACATGTGGGGCAGGTTCCGAATGGGCATTCCTTCTGTTCTAAACTTAGCCTCTGTTCTGAACTTTGCCTCCCTATCCCCTCCCAAGGGTATTCTTGTTCCCCTTTTAAAGAAGGAGTGAAGCATCCGCATTTTGGTCATCCTTCTTGAGTTTCATGTGTTCTGTGCATCTAGGGTAATTTGAGCATTTGGGCTAATATTCACTTATCAATGAGTGCATACCATGTGTGTTTTTCTGTGATTGGGTTACCTCACTCAGGATGATATTTTTCAGTTCCATCCATTTGCCTATGAATTTCATGAAGTCATTGTTTTTGATAGCTGAGTAGTATTCCATTGTGTAGATGTACCACATTTTCTATATTCATTCCTCTGTTGAAGGGAAACTTGGCTCTTTCCAGCTTCTGGCTGTTATAAATAAGGCTGCTATGAACATAGTGGAGCATGTGCCTTTGTTGTATGTTGGAGCACCTTTTGGGTATATGCCCAGGAGAGTTATAGCTGGGTCCTCAGGTAGTGCAATGTCCAATTTTCTGAGGAACCTCCAAACTGATTTCCAGAATGGTTGTACCAGTCTGCAATCCCACCAACAATGGAGGAATGTTCCTCTTTCTCCACATCCTCACCAGCATCTTCTCTCACTGAAGTTTTTGATCTTAGCCATTCTGACTGGTGTGAGGTGAAATCTCAGGGTTGTTTTGATTTGCATTTCCCTTATGACTAAAGATGTTGAGCATTTCTTTAGGTGCTTCTCAGCCATTTGTCATTCCTCAGCTGTGAATTCTTGGTTTAGCTCTGAGCCCCATTTTTAATAGGGTTATTTGTCTCCCTGCAATCTAACTTCGTGAGTTCTTTGTATAATTTGGATATAAGGCCTCTATCAGTTGTAGGATTGGTAAAGATCTTTTCCCAATCTGTTGGTTACCGTTTTGTCCTAACAACAGTGTCCTTTGCCTTATAGAAGCTTTGCAGTTTTATGAGATCCCATTTGTCGATCCTTGATCCATTAGTGTTTTGTTCAGGAAATTTTCTCCAGTGCCCATGTGTTCAAGATTCTCCCCCACTTTTTCTTCTATTAATTTGAGTGTATCTGGTTTGATGTGCAGGTCCTTGATCCACTTGGACTTAAGCTTTGTACAGGGTGATATGAATGGATTGATCTGCATTCTTCTACATGCTGACCGCCAGTTGAAACAGCACCATTTTGCTGAAAATGCTATCTTTTTTTCCATTGGATGGTTTTGGCTCCTTTGTCAAAAATCAAGTGACCATAAGTGTGTGGGTTCATTTCTGGGTCTTCAATTCTATTCCACTGGTCTCTGCCTGTCTCTCTACCAACACCAGTTTTTATCACTATTGCTCTGTAATACTGCTTGAGTTCAGGGATACTAATTCCATGGAAGTCCTTTTATTGTTGGGGATAGCTTTAGCTATCCTGGGTTTTTTGTTATTCCAGATGAATTTGCAAATTGTTCTAACTCTATGAAGAATTGGATTGGAATTTTGATAGGGATTGCATTGAATCTGTAGATCGCTTTTGGTAAAATGGCCATTTTTACTATATTAATCCTGCCAATCCATGAGGATGGGAGATCTTTCCATCTTCTGAGGTCTTCTTCAATTTCTTTCTTCAGAGGCTTGAAGTTCTTATTGTACAGATCTTTTACTTGCTTGGTTAAAGTCACAACGAGGTATTTTATATTATTTGGGACTATTATGAAGGGTGTTATTTCCCTAATTTCTTTCTCAGCTTGTTTCTCTTTTGTGTAGAGGAAGGCTACTTATTTATTTGAGTTAATTTTATACCCAGCCACTTTGCTGAAGATGTTTATCAGTTTTAGTAGTTCTCTGGTGGAACTTTTGGGATCACTTAAATATACTATCATGTCATCTGCAAATAGTGATATTTTGACTTCTTCTTTTCTAATCTGTATCCCCTTGACCTCCTTTTGTTGTCTGATTGCTCTGGCTAGAACTTCAAGAACTATATCGAATAAGTAGGGAGAGAGTGGGCAGCCTTGTTTAGTCCCTGATTTTAGTGGGATTGCTTCAAGTTTCTCTCCATTTAGTTTAACGTTAGCTCCTGGTTTGCTGTATATGGCTTTTACTATGTTTAGGTATGGGCCTTGAATTCCTATTCTTTCCAGGACTTTTATCATGAAGGGGTGTTGAATTTTGTCAAATGCTTTCTCAGCGTCTAATGAAATGATCATGTGGTTTTGTTCTTTCAGTTTGTTTATATAATGGATCACGTTGATGGTTTTCCGTATATTAAACCATCCCTGCATGCCTGGGATGAAGCCTACTTGGTCATGGTGGATGATTGTTTTGATGTGCTCTTGGATTCGGTTTGCAAGAATTATATTGAGTATTTTTGCGTCGATATTCATAAGGGAAATTGGTCTGAAGTTCTCTTTCTTTGTTGGGTCTTTGTGTGGTTTAGGTATAAGAGTAATTGTGGCTTCATAGAAGGTATTCGGTAGTGCTCCATCTGTTTCAATTTTGTGGAATAGTTTGGATAATATTGGTATGAGGTCTTCTATGAAGGTCTGATAGAATTCTGCACTAAACCCGTCTGGACCTGGGCTCTTTGTGGTTGGGAGACCTTTAATGACTGCTTCTATTTCCTTAGGAGTTATGGGGTTGTTTAACTGGTTTATCTGTTCCTGATTTAACTTCGGTACCTGGTATCTGTCTAGGAAATTGTCCATTTCCTGAAGATTTTCAAGTTTTGTTGAATATAGGTTTTTATAGTAAGATCTGATGATTTTTTGAATTTCCTCCGAATCTGTTGTTATGTCTCCCTTTTCATTTCTGATTTTGTTAATTTGGACGCACTCTCTGTGTCCTCTCGTTAGTCTGGCTAAGGGTTTATCTATCTTGTTGATTTTCTCAAAGAACCAACTTTTGGTTCTGTTGATTCTTTCTATGGTCCTTTTTGTTTCTACTTGGTTGATTTCAGCTCTGAGTTTGATTATTTCCTGCCTTCTACTCCTCCTGGGTGTATTTGCTTCTTTTTGTTCTAGAGCTTTTAGGTGTGCTGTCAAGCTGCTGACATATGCTCTTTCCTGTTTCTTTCTGCAGGCACTCAGCGCTATGAGTTTTCCTCTTAGCACAGCTTTCATTGTGTCCCACAAGTTTGGGTATGTTGTACCTTCATTTTCATTAAATTCTAAAAAGTTTTTAATTTCTTTCTTTATTTCTTCCTTGACCAGGTTATCATTGAGTAGAGCATTGTTCAATTTCCAAGTATATGTGGGCATTCTTCCTTGATTGTTATTGAAGACCAGTTTTAGGCCGTGGTGGTCCGATAGCACGCATGGGATTATTTCTATCTTTCTGTACCTGTTGAGGCCCGTTTTTTGACCAGTTATATGGTCAATTTTGGAGAAAGTACCATGAGGAGCTGAGAAGAAGGTATATCCTTTTGTTTTAGGATAGAATGTTCTATAAATATCCGTTAAGTCCATTTGGCTCATGACTTCTCTTAGTCTGTCTACATCTCTGTTCAATTTCTGTTTCCATGATCTGTCCGTTGATGAGAGTGGGGTGTTGAAATCTCCCACTATTATTGTGTGAGGTGCAATGTGTGTTTTGAGCTTTAGTAAGGTTTCTTTTACATATGTAGCTGCCCTTGTATTTGGGGCATAGATATTTAGGATTGAGAGTTCATCTTGGTGGATTTTTCCTTTGATGAATATGAAGTGTCCTTCCTTATCTTTTTTGATGACTTTTAATTGAAAATTGATTTTATTTGATATTAGAATGGCTACTCCAGCTTGCTTCTTCTGACCATTTGCTTGGAAAATTGTTTTCCAGCCTTTCACTCTGAGGTAATGTCTGTCTTTGTCTCTGAGGTGTGTTTCCTGTAGGCAGCAGAATGCAGGGTCCTCATTGCGTATCCAGTTTGTTAATTTATGTCTTTTTATTGGGGAGTTGAGGCCATTGATGTTGAGAGATATTAAGGAATAGCGATTATTGCTTCCCGTTATATTCATATTTGGATGTGAGGTTATGTTTGTGTGCTTTCATTCTCTTTGTTTTGTTGCCAAGATGATTAGTTTCTTGCTTCTTCTACGTTATAGCTTGCCTCCTTATGTTGGGCTTTACCCTTTATTATCCTTTGTAGTGCTGGATTTGTAGAAAGATATTGTGTAAATTTGGTTTTGTCATGGAATATCTTGGTTTCTCCATCTATGTTAATTGAGAGTTTTGCAGGATACAGTAACCTGGGCTGGCACTTGTGTTCTCTTAGGGTCTGTATGACATATGTCCCGGATCTTCTGGCTTTCATAGTTTCTGGCAAAAAGTCTGGTGTGATTCTGATAGGTCTGCCTTTATATGTTACTTGACCTTTTTCCCTTACTGCTTTTAATATTCTTTCTTTATTTTGTGCATTTGGTGTTTTGACTATTAAGTGACGGGAGGTATTTCTTTTCTGGTCCAATCTATTTGGAGTTCTGTAGGCTTCTTGTATGCCTATGGGTATCTCTTTTTTTAGGTTAGGGTAGTTTTCTTCTATGATTTTGTTGAAGATATTTACTGATCCTTTGAGCTGGGAGTCTTCACTCTCTTCTATACCTATTATCCTTAGGTTTGATCTTCTCATTGAGTCCTGGATTTCCTGTATGTTTTGGACCAGTAGCTTTTTCTGCTTTACATTATCTTTGACAGTTGAGTCAATGATTTCTAGGGAATCTTCTGCTCCCGAGATTCTCTCTTCCATCTCTTGTATTCTGTTGGTGAAGCTTGTATCTACAGCTCCTTGTCTCTTCTTTTGATTTTCTATATCCAGGGTTGTTTCCATGTGTTCTTTCTTGATTGCTTCTATTTCCATTTTTAATTCCTTCAACTGTTTGATTGTGTTTTCCTGGAATTCTTTCAGGGATTTTTGTGTCTCTCTCTATGGGTTTCTACTTGTTTATTTATGTTTTCCTGGAATTCTTTCAGGCATTTTTGCGATTCCTCTCTGTAGGCTTCTACTTGTTCTCTAAGGGAGTTCTTCACGTCTTTCTTGAAGTCCTCCAGCATCATGATCAAATATGATTTTGAAGCTAGATCTTGCTTTTCTGGTGTGTTTGGATATTCCATGTTTATTTTGGTGGGAGAATTGGGCTCCGATGATGCCATGTAGTCTTGGTTTCTGTTGCTTGGGTTCCTGCGCTTGCCTCTCGCCATCAGATTATCTCTAGTGTTACTTTGTTCTGCTATTTCTGACAGTGGCTAGACTGTCTTATAAGCCTGTGTGTCAGGAGTGCTGTAGACCTGTTTTCCTCTCTTTCAGTCAGTTATGGGGACAGAGTGTTCTGCTTTCGGGCATGTAGTTTTTCCTCTCTACAGGTCTTCAGCTGTTCCTGTGGGCCTGTGTCTTGAGTTCACCAGGCAGGTTTCTTGCAGGGGAAAAGTTGGTCCTACCTGCGGTTCCAAGGCTCAAGTTTGCTCGTGGGGTACTGCCTAAGTCCTCTCCGTGGCGGCAGCAACCGGGAAGATCTGCGCTGCTCTTTCCGGGAGCCTCCGTGCATGAGGGTTCCAGATGGTGTTTGGTGTTTTCCTCTGGCGTCTGGATGTGCGCAGAGTGCAGTCTCTTCTGGTTTCCCAGGCGTGTCTGCCTCTCTGTAGGTTTAGCTCTCCCTCCCACGGGATTTGGGTGCAGAGAACTGTTTATCCGGTCTGTTTCCTTCAGTTTCCGGCGGTGTCTCAGGCGCAGGGGTCCTGCCGCTCCTGGGCCCTCCCCTACGGGAACCCAGAGGCCTTATACAGTTTCCTCTTGGGCCAGGGATGTGGGCAGGGGTGGGCAGTGTTGGTGGTCTCCTCCGCTCTGCAGCCTCAGGAGTGCCCACCTGACCAGGCGGTGAGGTCTCTCTCCCACGGGGTTTGGGAGCCTTATTGAATATTTTTAATTTATATTTCAAATGTTATTTCCTTCCCTGGTTTCCCAGAGATAAGCCCCCTATCCCCTCCCCACCCCTTCTTCTATAAGCGTGTTACCTTCCCCGTCTGTCCCCTTCCAATTCCCCCACCATTCTCCTACATAGGGGTGGGGTCCAGCCTTGGCAGGTCCAAGGGCTACTCCTTTTGTATGTGCCCAACAAGGACATCATCTGGCACATATGCAAATGTAGCCATGAGTCATTCCATTTATATAGTCTTCGAGTAGTGGGAGCTCTGGTTGTTTGGTATAGCTGTTCTTATGGGGTTGCAAGGGGTTTCAATCCTTCCTCTAATTCTTCCAATGGGGGTTCCATTCTCAGTTTAGTGGCTGCTAGCATTTGCCTCTGTATTTAACATCTTCTGGTTGTGTCAATCAGGAGACATCTAGATCAGGCTCCTGTCAGCATGCACTTCTTAGCTTCATCAATCTTACCTAGTTTTGGTGGCTAAAACTATGTATAATTCCTTTTATTGTTTGAGGAACATGGGAAAATAATGATCTGAACGGAGAGATTGGGTCAAGCAGTACACCAGCCTAACAACAGGTTTCAGTGAGGTTCCAGGGGTGAAGGGAACTCTGGGTGAGCCTAAGGATTTAGGGAAGTTTGCTGAACTGGGTGAGATAATTGCAAAGATACACAATCAATCTGGGAGAGGACTGTCAGGTAGGAGCAGCATCAAGGACGTATGTGACAATATGGAGATAGATGATGGTGGAATAGACAGGAGGTGCCATATATAGGAGAGGTTTTCTATGGATTTATTCTCAGCAGATTCTTAGATGGACAATAGTAACAAGGTCTAATGACTAGAGTTCCCTCCAGCTTCCAGTTCACAGTTTCTACATACTAAAAGTATCAGGGTAACAGTTTTTGCACTGGAATGATCTGGAGTGGCATCAGTCCTAGGCAAGACAGTTTCAGTTCCTATCCTTTTGGTCTGGAGTGGTAACAACCCTAGTGATTAGACACGCTCTTCTAAGACAAAAATCTTATCTCTCTACATTTCTGTTGTGACTATGGCTACTTTCCAAGTCATTTAGCTCCTTACTGTTGTGATCTGTCCATTATCTCTCAGGCACGCTATCAGCTCTCTTTAGATCAGCTTTTTTAAGAATGAGGTGGAAGGATAACTGTGAGTTTAAGGTGAGCATAGTCTAAATGGTGAGTTTCAGGCTGTCCAGTGCTACATATTGAGACTCAAAACAAAACAAGTAAACCAAAAATTCAACCAAACATTATTTTCAGTCCTAACAGCTACCTTTGCATTATTTCCAATAGTCTTGCCTCTAGTATATATCCATTTATCTTACAGAATATCATAAATCTGAATGTAGTTCATACTAAAAATTCTACCATTTCTATATAGCAATTGGCTTTAGTCTCAGCTGGGTTCTCAGCTTTCAACACTGCCTTGGAATCATGTGTCCATTGCTACCACTGTCTTCTGTTCACCCCAAAAGCCATTTAAGTGATTCCCCTATCTCCCTAAATCCTCCACTCCATATCTCTCAACAAACCTATCAGCTGGACTCTCACTTTACTCTAGATGTAGAGGCTATAAGTAACCTCAACTTATTTCCAGTCAACTTAATCCTTCACAAAATTAGCAACGTAAATTTAGTCATGGCATCTGTGCTCCATATCTTCCTTCTTTCTTAAGAAGCTTTTGGTACCGTTTTACAACCCACCCTGATCCCCAGCTGTATCTTCAACGTTCCCTTTGCTACTTCTTTACTGTTTCAGATTTCTGAAACAGTATCTGATGTACACACACATACATGTGTGCGCGCACGCCCCCCCCCCCACAGGGGTGGGCCTAAGTATGTTCCAGTATCATTCAGCCTAAAACAACACAATTTCCTTTCAAACAAATATTTCTATGACATTTATTAAACCCACTTTGACTGAATTAATTCTTCTTCCACTGCACAACAGCTTGTAAGAGGGTTGGGGTGGGGAGAAAGCAGAAGGGAGAGGGGGCGGAAAGAAAGGGAGGAGAAAGAAGAACCTAGGTGTTGACAATGTAAGAAATGATGCTTTGCTACAACCCTTTTTTGAATATTAAAAAAGATTACAATGATGTTTGTAGAGCACATGTGTGATCATAGAAAAGCATCCATAGTATCTTTTTAATATTACTTATTTTTATTTTATGTGCATTGGTGTTTGACCTGCATGTGCATGTCTTGGTGAAAGATTCCCTGGAACTGTTGGATTCCCTTTGAGCTGTCATGTGGGTGCTTGTAGTTGAACCCAGGTCCTCTGGAAGAACAGCCAGTGCACTGAGCAATCCCTCCAATTCCTATAATATTTTTAATTGAAAAAACAAATCAGAAAACAGTGTGTATGGTTTGATTTCACTTTTAGAAAAATATGTCTATTATATGCATAATACAATGATAGTTCATAAAGACAATTGCCAAAGTGCTACCAGTGATTGTTCTGGTCTGGGTGACAACTCTAGTTTCTGAGTATCTTATGACTCTTCTACACTAAACAAACATTTTTCAACAAAACTCTCTCACACATGGAGCAAGGGGAACACTCCTCCATTGTGGTTGGGAGTGCAAACTGGTATAAACACTCTGGAAATTAGTCTGGAGGTTCCTCAGAAAATTGGACATAGTACTACCTGAAGACCCAACTATACCTATACTGGGCATATACCCAAAAGATGCTGCAACATATAACAAAGACACATGCACCCCTATGTTCATAGCAGCCTTATTTATAATAGCCAGAAGCTGGAAAGAACCCAGATGCCCTTCAACAGAGGAATGGATACAGAAAATGTGGTACATCTACACAATGGAATATTATTCAGCTATCAAAAACAATGACTTCATGAAATTCATAGACGAATGGATGGAACTGGAAAATATCATCCTGAGTGAGGTAACCCAGTCCAAAAGGACATGCATTAGGTATGTACTCACTTAGAAGTGAATATTAGCCATGAAATTCATAATATCCATGGTACACCCCATAGAACCAAAGAAATTAAACAAGAAGGAAGGCCCAAGTGAGGATGCTTGAATCTCACTTTGAAGGAGGAATAAAATATTCATAAGAGACTGATAGATGGAGGAAGGTAAAGGGAAGGAGGGGGAATTGGGGGCTTCAGGATTAGGTGTGGGGAGAGACAGGAGAGATGGCTAGATGGCTATGAGAATGAATGGAAATCTGAAACTGGCATGGTGAGGAGGGAGGTGGCATCTCCAGGATGAGACAGAGACCTGGGATAAGGGAAGCACCCAAGAAATCACAACTAAAGTAGAAACTTATGATTTACTTGGAAAGTTGGTTGTGTCAGATGGTGTTTTGATGGGGCAGACACTTGATGGAGTGATTTCCTGAAGCAAACACAGGTGAAAGGATGTTCTGCTAAAGCAGACACAGGGAGGAATGTTTGAAGGAATGTTTAACTGAAACGACACAGATGAAAGTGTGTTTTACTAAAGCAGATGAAAGGACACATGATGTTAAGAAAGACCCAACAGACGTTAGACGATACTGAATAATGGTATTGGTACACCTTGCCATTCCTTAATGGTTATCATTTGTTGTGACTTTACAGAAAGAAAACTTCTCATGGCATTCTGGTAGCTTCTTGCCACTTCCTTAGACTTGGACCAATTGGCAGAGTGATGTCAGCTGATACAGATTCATATAGAGTTTTGCTAAGACAGACTCACGTGGTGAAGCAAGACCTGCGGGAGGATGAGTGATGTTTGGAGGGACCCAACCGACCGTGATGGCAGGCTTATTGAACTGATTTTGTAATGCTTCCTTTGTCTTACATCTTCATCTTCACTGATCTTCACTTTGCTGAGAGAGGCTTGGCAGAGAACTTCTGGCATCTCTGCTGGTCCTGGTTGCTTCTGCTGACTCGTGCTAATTCACTGGAGGCCTGGCTGTTTATGCTAGTCTATGCCTCCTATGCTGATTCATGTTTGCTATCCTGACACTACCGAACTAGACTGCTGGTATATATCCTAACAACACAGATTAGATTTGTTCTAAAGAACTATTTCTAAACAGGGCCATTTCCCCTGTATCCTAATAACTTTTCTTTTCCATGACCTCTGATGGATAGTGGGCTAGAAGGGAGGTTAAAACATTTAAGAACCCTTATTTAAAATAAGTTTTCAAAATTAAACAACACACAACATTGGGAAGGATATGGAACTTGAAGAGACCACCTCCTGTAGCTAGGCAGGAACCCCAGTGGAGGACAGGGACACCAACCCACCTGCAAAACCTTCAACTCAAAATTTATTCTGTCTATAAGACATGCAGGCACGGGGGATAGAACAGAGACTGGGGGAATGGCCAACCAATAATTGGCCCAACTTGAGACCCATCCCACAGGCAATCACCAATCCCTAACACTATTAATGATCCTCTGTTACGCTTGCAGACAGGAGCATGTTGTTTGTAATTTTAATTTTTTTCAAACCTTATTTTTAATGATGGTTCTTATATGCTTTAATTTCTCTTGTAGATTAAAGCATACCAGAGGTAGTGGGAAAGAAAGGATACAAGGAAAGTGAACCTGTTTAGAAAGGTTCTTTGGAGCAACTCTTGTCTGTATTGTCTGGAAATTGGCAGTTCAGTTCACAGGTCAGCAGCAGCAGCTCGATCCACTCACAAACACTTCACAGATACATCAGCAGTCCAATTGGGTAGAGTAGGGTTAATAACTGTACTTTCCTAGTGATTATATTGGTTCATCAGCAGCACAAAACAATACCTTTTAATACTCTTAATCTTTGATGAGATGAAAATGATATAATTGAAAAGTTGTAACTTTCCAAGTGAAGATTTTAAAATAATGAAATTCTATATGCAAAAATATGATTTGATTTGTGTATTTATATGATCCACAGAAATTAAATAAATGGAGAAGAGCTGGGAGGGGTAGGATGAGGGGAAACTGTAATCAGGATATATTGTGTGAGAAAAAGAGCCACTTAAACTATGGTAGTTCATTTGAATCTTCAGAATTTTGTATCTTAATAATTAAATATAATTTATTGAATTTACATTTTGTGTTATGTATAAGTAAAACACATTTTGCTGATTGTTGAATCTGTAAAAGGAAAAGAAAAGAAAAGAGCCTCATACTTGTAGATCAGTGCCTTGCACGGCCATCATCAGAGACAATCCCTTCTGCAGCAGATGGGAACAAATACAGAGACCCACAGCAGGAAAGAGAGACCTTGGAACACATAGTCCTAAACAGGATGTCTCCATCAAAATCCTTTTCCTCTGAGCTCCCTGGAGAAGAGGAGGTGGATCTAAGAGTGTAAAAGCCAGAGATGATGGAGGCCACCAAGCAAACAAGGCCTTCTACATCAACAGTATCAAGGCACACCTGAACTCAGAGACTGGGGCAGCATGCAGAGTAGTGTGCCTGCACAAGTCTGCACTAGATGGGATCTTAGAATTGAAAGGAGAAGTGGACACATGCCCCCATCCCTAACCCAAAAGCTATCTCCAATTGGTAGCCACTTGCAAATCAAAATGTAATTTCCTCTAAAGGAGCCTCACTGAACGAAACAAACTACTTTAAGGGTAGGCTGCATGCTCAGAAGTAGTCAACAGAAAGCAAACTCAGTGGCACCTTTGGAGGGTCCTTGTCTTACCAATGTGGTGTTAGAGATCTTCCCCCTTCTCCTCCTCCTCTTTTCACCCTCATCTTCCTCCTCCTTTTCTCTCCTGAAAAAAAAATTCCTATTTATTTTATTAACATATATTTTTTCTTTTCTCTTTTAACCCTACAGATCATTTGTGTACATGTTATGGCTTCCAGATTATAGTGTTTTAATGGAATTCGTGAGAGGATTAACGGAAGGGTCCATTTCTTTTGTCTTTTCTTGGGTTCTTTTCCATGTGTTTGTTTGTTTTGCCCAATTTCAATGTGCTATTTTTCTTTTATCCTATATTTAATTTAATTTGTTATTTGATAGAAGTCTGTTTCTCCCATGAGTTACAGAAAAGAGATGACTCCAGATGGAAGCGGCAATGGGAAGAAGTGGGAGGAGTAAAAGGAGGGGAAAGCATAATCAAGATATGTTATGTGAGGGAAAAAATCTATTTTTCACAAAAGGGAAAACAAAGAAAGCAATAGAAGGCTATGCGATAACTTGCTTTAAAGAAAGAAAAGGAGGAAAGGAGGAGGAAGGGAAGGAGAGAGGAGGAAGGGAGAGAGGAAAAGACAGAGACAGAGATAGACAGACAGAGTCAGAGACTGAGAAAACACAGAAGACACAACTTCCCTAGACACTAGGCTACTCTAACTACGCTAGCCCTGTCTCAGACCTCATCGTCGAATCTGAACATTTTGTTCCTCTCTCTCCTCAATTATGAAGGGTCTGGCCTGAGTTTCTGTCTCCCCCAAAACTGTCCCTTCCAGAGTCTACCAACACAGCCTTGTTGTGAATTTACTGATTTTTTTTGTATTTATCTGTCCCTGACCAAAATTGTTGGGCTGAAGTTTTATTCTACCATCCCTTAGATCCAGAACAATGAGGTTTCATTGCAGCAAATATTTGAACTACAAAAGCAAGCGAATTTGAATTTGAACTCTGTCATTGCTAACAATTATTAGTAAAGACTCAATCAGACTCCACTCATGTCGTTAAGCCTCAATTTTTACCTCAGTAAAATTGGAATGATAATGCCTATATTATAACATTTTGTTTGGTATTGAATGAGGTGATATTTGTAAAGCAAATATGGCAAGTGGTAGTAACATTTAAATTGCTATCATTCCTAATTCTCTGAATTCTTATTTAGCTTCCTTTAAAAAGAAATCAATTCTCCATAGTATATTCTTCCTATGTTCAATGCTAACCCTGGATAATCTTATCCAAGTTCATTATTTCAACGAGTATGTTCTGCTGATAAAAGTTTTAAAGATAGGCTCTGTTTGGGCTTGCTTCCAGTGAGTCAAGACTAGTATATTGCAAAACATCAATGTACAGGATAGCTCCCTTCCTCCTGTCTGACAAAGAATTATGTTACCTTAGAAAGCAGCCATGTCAAGAGGTTCAAGGTTGAGATATTCTGGAATAAATAATTGGTGAAGGGCCAGCTCTCCATCCCTATGGGAATCATCCAAGGAATTATGGCTGTAGACTTCATGGGTTAGAGAAGGTAGTAACATGATTAAAATCACAGGAGCTGGGTAGAGATACATGTCTGTAAACCCTGCATTCAAGAGGCAGAGGGAGGAGGAACAAGTGGTCTTGGCCAGCCTGTTTCCAAAGAAAAATCTCTTTCAAACACACCTGCTTGTAATCACAACACTTACAAACTTAACATCTCTTCATAGCTATGTTTAACAGATAAAGTCTTAAGAAGAGGTTAAAGTGAGGTAATTCAGGCCCAAAAGGACATGCACGGTATGCACTCACTAATAAGTGGATATTAGCCAAAAGAGTACGGAATACATAGTATATAATTCACAGAACTCAAAAAGGTTAGCAAGAAGAAGGGTCCAAGTGAGGATGCCTCAGTCCCACTTGGGAGGGAGAGGACAGCAATTATGGGGGTGGTTTATAGAGGGAGGGAGGGACCTCGATGGCAGAGGGGACAGGGAGGGGAAAAGGGGAACCTGATCAGGTATTGGCTCGGGGAGACAGGAATGAAGCCCTGAGGGCCAGCAGAAAGAATGGAAACAGGCAACCTTGGGAGGTGGGAGGTGGGGGGACCCTCTAGAATGTACCAGAGACCTGGGAGGTGAAAGACTTTCAGGACTCAAATGGAGGAACCTTAGATGAAATGCCCTACAGTGTGGAGATGGAACTCATAGAGTCCACCTCCAGCAGAAAGACAGGGTGTCAAGTGGAGGGGGTTGCTATTCCACAGTCAAAACTCTGACCCAAATTGCTCCTGTCTAAAAGAACTGCAGGGATAAAAATGGAGAAGAGACTGAGGGAAAGGAGGTTCAGTGACAGGCCCAACTTGGGATCCAGCTCAAGGGGAGGCCTCAGGGCCTGACACTATTACTGATGCTATGGTGTGCTTACAAACAGGGGCCTATAATGACTGCCCTCTGAGAGGCCAAACAAGTAGCTGACTGAGACAGATACTTATACTCAACCATTGGACTGAAGTCGGGGACCCCTGTGGTTGAATTAGGGAAAGGCTGAGAGAAGATGAGGAGGAGGGCAACCCCATAGGAAACCAGCAGTCTCAACTAACCTGGACCCCCGAGATCTCTCGGACATTGAGCCACCAGGTACCATACAGGAACTGGTCCGAGGCCCTCGACACATAGATAGTAGAGGACCGCCTGGTCTGGCCCCAGTGAGAGAAGACATGCCTAACCCTTGAGACTTGAGGCCTGGCTGAGGGGGCAGTGATAGGGGGAGACATCCCCTTGAAGATAGGGAAGGAGGAATGGGATAAGGAACTTTGGGAGGGGGACCGGAAGGGGGGCAACAGCTAGACTATAAAACAATAAAAGTAATATATAACAACTAAAAACAAAACAAAAAAGACTTTATGTCTCAAAATGGAAAAAAAGAGGTTAGATCAGGTCTGTCAGGCAGACTACTAATGAACAAAGGTAGAGACTCAATAGCCTTCAAGAATCTGAGAAGTTTTGAGATTATGGCTGAAAGTTGAGGGCAGTATGAAGAAGCACAGTATGCCTCTAAGCTTGACAACCTGAGTTTCCTCAGAACTGACTGCCTCTGGCATGTTGTACTCTGATCTCCACAAACAAGACACACAGACATATACATATACATACAAACAAATTACTTAAAATGTAAAAAGACCACAATATCAGATGAAACTCATTTTAATGACATTAAGTGAAATAAGTGAGATACAAAAGCCCCAGATTAATGTGATTCCACATTAAAATCATGAATAGGCCAATATATAGAAACATAAAGTAAATTATTGGAGCCTGGAGCTGGAGGTATGAATAAGGATTAATACTAGGTACAAGTGATCTTGTAAGGGTTAAAATGTTCTCCAATTGATTCTTGGTGATATCTGTATTAAGTAAGGATGTTAAGGACCAACATATATGAAACAACAGCAGAGTTGTGGACTAAATATCCAGTTCTCCCCAACGTGGCAGTAACAGAAGCTTTGCTTTGGGAAGTGAAATGAAGAGGGGAAAAGCACAGAAGTTGAGGGAAGCTACCATAAGATGGCGTATGGAGTCATGGGAATTCAAGAGATCCTGAGTGGAAAGGAAGTAGAAGGACTCAACCAAGTATGTATGATTGGACAGGCAAAGGATTGAAGAGTGGAAAGGTTTGTTTCCCTGGTAAGTCTACCCCTGAAGTTACTATTGAGATGTTTATAATAGGAAAGTAGAAAGAGTTAATGGTGAGGAGTATGGTGAGTCTACTAAAAACTAGATAAGACAACTATTTATGAATTTATGACCCCATTGAGGAAAGGAGATGATTTTCCTTGCTGATCTGAAGAAGACTGGGAATAATGAGGATGTTAGGTTGCCAGATGAATTACAGGCAGTGCAGTTAATCAAATATAATATAATCAACAAATCCTCTCTTAGGATAACAGTATACTAAATGTTTCATAATATTCACGATAAATTATTACTCATTTGTCTGAAATTCAAATTTACAGTTAGTTTTCTTTGTTACATATAGCAATACTAGCTGGGCACCAGGAAGCACATTTTTAATCACACCATTTAGGAAGCAAAGACAAGTGGATCTCTGTGAGTTCGAGGCCAGCTCATCTATAGAGTGAGTTCATGCCAGGGCTCCCCAATGAGATCCTATCTCAAGTAAAAAAAAAAAAAAAACTGGCAACACAAGTTTTTCTTTTGGTTCCACCAAAGCAGTGGAGTTGTCGATCCAGTGTCTCCTCTCTGTCTGTCACAAGTGGCTGTGTCCTGTCTGCCTGTGTGGCATTTGTGTAGGGCCTTTTGTTTTTCTCAGCTGATTTGTAATGTCACATGTGTTGTTTTCTGTGTTTACTATGCTGTCCATAAAACACTGACCAGAGAGTGTTGGATTCAATGCATCGTAAGTCACAAAAGGTTCTCTCTGACAGCCCACTTTATGCTTCTGAATAGCATCTGGTATTTACGGCTTCGGGTCATTAATGAAAGAAGGCGTAGACTGTTGTCAGAGTGTTAAAATTAATATCAATATTCCTTTAAAGTTGTTCTCCATCAGTCACTAAACTTAAGGTTAGATTTGTTAGGACTTTGTTGACAGGCTTAGATTATTCCTTGGGTAGTGAACCAGTTGACAGCTCTTACAGATAGCCTTTAAAAGACTTTCTTTGATCTCTATAAAATTGAGATATCTGCAGAGGGTGTTGGTAAAGACCAAGAGGTGGGGAGAAAAAAAAACGAGGGAAAGAGGAGGCAAAAGGGCAGAGCACAGGTCCCAGTAGGAGGGATATCAGCGTGGAGTCAGGTAATGGGAGCGGGGTTTGGTAGAAAGGACTGTGGGGAGAGGAAAGCTGGCCTTGGTTGGAGATGACTCAGCACATTAGAATGTTTCTGAATCATTTCTTTTCTCTGCTTTTTTAAAATTTTATTTTAAGTTTCCACCAAAGGCCAGAAACTCATTGTAAATTAGCTCTCTAATTTCCACTTTGTTCTCTGGCACCATGCAAATGCAGGCGTCTCTACACATCAGGAGACTCCCAAATGGCCCAATGCCTTCCATGAAGTCGCACCATTTAGTTCATTATAAAGCAAGCACCAGTGGGAAAGAAAAAGGCCTTGTCCTAGCCTATGGCTGTCAGCTCATTCTCTGCTCCCTGAGAACTGAAAAGTTGGAGAAGCTCAAAAGGAGCTGGGTATGGTGGCACAGGTCTTTGATCCCAGCAGTCTGGAGCCAGCAGCAGGCAAATCTTTGTGACTTCAAGGCCAGCCTGGTTTACATAGTAAGTGCTAGGCCAGCCAGGGTCACATAATAAGAATCCCTTGTCTCTCTCATACACACAAAAGGCAAAAGAAAAATAGAGGCAGCGGCTTCAGTCTCACAAATCCATTAACTCTTTGGCAAATGAAACCCTGCAATTTTCATGCTACAACAAAGCACTTAGTGCACATGAATGGGAACAGGACTTATTGTTTGACTCATTAGGGGCCTCCACAGCAGAAGGATGAAGAGTCCTTAGCTTGGCCTGTGCTTATGTGACGTACCAAGTTACAGTTTCTTAGGACAGAATGAGCTCCTGGCACAAAGATGCTACTTCAGGAAACTGAAAAATGAACATAATTGTAGCTTCCTCATCTACTCGGTCTTTCTGTCCATATCTTTCTTGGCAAATCTTGTCCAGCTGTAATACTACTGCCTCAATGAAGTCTCCCTGTATTTTCTACTCCTCCACTTCATAGCTGTGACTAGTCTTATGGCTACGTTTGGAGGAGATGAGGGCAAGAGAACTGGTATGTAGAGGACTCTTGGGTGGAGGGAAACACTGAAATGGCCTGTGAATGTCTCATGAACATCTCCACGTTGCTGTGAGAGTGTGAAGATTACAGATGCCTGCTTTAACCCCTTTATGTGGGATCCAAACTGAGGTCCTCCTAGTTTCTTGGCAAGTGCTCGCCCCACCGAGCTGACTCCTTAGCTAAGAATCTGTCTCACCAAAGCAACAACGAAAAAAGAGGGTTCATACGCAATGGGATAGCTCCAATTATTTCAGTCATTAAAATGTCAGCCATTAAATGCAAAAGGCAAATGTTACAGTTCTAGCTGTGCACGTCTTTAGGCCATATCCTTGCAAGTTTCCCATTTGCCATTCAGTCTCAGAAGCTTAACTCTCCACAGTAGTCTCCCTCATGTGAAGTTTAATATTCTAAGTTTTATGTGATTTTAGTGCATTATATTGGCATAATTATTTTTACTAGTTATTACTGTTAATCTCTTAGTGTGTTTAATTTATAAATGAAACTATATAAAGAAGATTCATTTTATTTATGTACATGTGTCTGTGGGATTGTATGTCACATGGATGTGTGGATGCTCGTAGAGGCCGGATAGCACGTCAGGTCCCCTGAAGCTGGATTTAGAGACATTTGAGAGCCAATTTATGTGGGTGCTGGAAACCAGACTCAGGCCCACTGAAGGAGATCTTAGTTGCTGAGCCTACTCTGAAACCCCATAAATTAAACTTCAGCATAGAAGAATGTATAGGGCAAGAACACAGCATATATAAGTGCATTATTTACATTTATCCCACTATGATGGAATATCTGAGAGAGGTAACTTAAAAGGGCAAGATTTATTTTGACTCACAGTTTCAGAAGATGTCTGTCAGCTGCTTCCATTGCTGTGGGTCAAAAGCAAAGCTCACTATCGTAGCAGCAAGAGACTCTAGAAGAGGCTGCTCACCTTATTATAGCCAGGATGCAGAAATAAAATACATTTTAAAATTCTATCAGTAAGAATAGACACAGACACAGACACAGACACACCGACACACACACACACACACACACACACACACACACAGAGAGAGAGAGAGAGAGAGAGAGAGAGAGAGAGAGAGAGAGAGAGAGAGAGAGAGAGAGAGATGGGGTTAGGGTTAAGGTATGTCTTTCTAGAGCATATCCTCAGTGACATATTTTCTCAGACTGAACACTACCTCTTGAGTTTTGGCATGTCCTAATAATGCCACCAGATTATGAATCTACCAGAGATGGACCCATCATTTAGAGAAGAGCTCTTATGAGCTTACCCACTTTCAGTGATTGGACTAACCAGCTTAGGACCAAGACTTAAACATAATTCTTTTGAAGAATACTACATATTCAAACCATAGCCATAGAACTTGACACTATCCATGGTTCTAGGTATCCACTGGAAGCCTCCAGACATATTCTGTATAGATAGGAGGGGGCCTCTATATTTAGAATAGCAGTCCAGGGTCTCAAAGTACAGCCTTTTCTTGGTTAGTAGTCTTCATTCTTCCTACATCTTAACCTGTATATTCTTATATATGTTGTGTCTTCTACTATGAGTGCTTTTCTCCCTGTTTTCACTTCAATGTTCTTCTGCCTAATGTGTTGTATTTCTTCATGGGCCATCTCTCTCCTTTGAAAACTTCCCCAGGTTCTTCCTCTATGTTTCTGAAACCTCATGTAGTGTTTATTGTACCATTTTGTCATTTCCTGCCTACTCATTTTTTCCACTATGCTGAGTGCATAATCCTTAGTCATAAGAGCATGTAAGAAATATTTGTTTGGAAAATTAATAAATATGCCATGAACTCTAAGCAAACACGCACTAAGGAAATCACAGAAATCCTGTTCTCTAGAGACACATCTATTCAGTAAAAAAAAAAATTGAAGTCGTGTGCCATCTTACTGTGGGGGATGGGAGTACAGGACTGACTACACTAGAAAATGTCTGGATGCTCACACAGCAGGAAGATTGTAAGTACAGTACAGTGTGTATTATAATGTAAAATGGCAAAAATGCTGTAAGGAGAAAGGAATTTGAACAGAGAGAGAGAGAGAGAGAGAGAGAGAGAGAGAGAGAGAGAGAGAAGTTGAGGACAGGATCTTTGAAACAGCTAACATGTGAGCAAAACTGAGGAAGAGCATATTAGGGGAAGGAACAGCAAGTACAAAGGCCTTGAGGTGATAGCATGGAAATCATGTTTGAGGAATAACAAAGAGGCCACAATAATTGTAAAAAGATGAAAGTATACAGTGGTTGAAAGAAGAGCCAAGAGAGAAAGCAAAGGGTCAGATCACGTGACTGTCAATCTACCGCCACTGAACACAAAACCTGGCTGAGCATTGGAGTGAAGACTGTTTGCCTTGCTAGAATGAGTGGTGGGGGCCCCAGGGGCCCAAACAGACTTTTCTACAGATAAATGACTCCCTTAGATGTCTCCTACCCAGAACCTTCCCACCCCAACAGGCTCTCATGTAGGTAGCAGAGCAGAGCAGGAAGTGTTTGCCTTGGGAGGATCATGAGCTGGTGGAGAGTGGCCAAAGTTCTTTTCTGCTGCTTGGGGTTGGGAACAGACTATGTACCTCCACCCAGTTGGAAAGGGCTCCAGATCTGTTATTCATTTGATATGCTGGAATTTAGAACAAGTCCCTCGAGTTTCTCACTTCTGCACCTCTTTCTTTCTCTCTCAAGTAAGTCATACCAATAGTGGGGAGACCCAGCTTCTACTCCACAAAGTGTGCCTCAGCAACAAGCCATGAACCTTGGGAGAAGTGTGGCATCCTATAATATGAAAGACCTGAGCTGCGTTCCAATGCTGTCGGCCATGCTCTCTTCATGATGCATCACTTGATTGCTAAGCCTCTCCTCAGGCTCCTCCACCTGTGCCTCAGCAGAGCTGGACTATTTATTCAAAAGCAGAACAGATCTGGGTTTCAATTGAACTCCCAAAGTCTTTTCTCCTTAACTTCCCTTTCCCTGGCTTCTCTTCTGCATATTCTGACATACCCATTAGTTATGTCTCACAGACAATGATAGGCTTCTCTCTAAGGGTAATACAGAGGAAACAATAGGTCTATATACCTCATTCATCCACCTAGAAGCATTAAAAGAATATTTCTTTTAATGAAGATTTTTCTTTTAAAATATCATTAAAAGATATTTCTTTTAGTGAAGGATACAGTCTCTGAGAATATTAGAATTCTTCAGGAGAGCCTCACGTGGGACTCTCTCTCAAGATCAGTCAGGGGAGGAAGCTCACTGGCTGGGAATAAGTTTTACCTGGTGGTTGCTCTAAAGGGAAACTTGGTTGACCTATCAGTTTGCTTTGGAACAAGCTACTGTGCAAAAGATCCCTGAGCTGTGGGTATTTCAGGCCTCAAGGCACAGTGTAGTTCACTAATGGAGTGAACAAATAGAGGAGGTCACAATTTGTCAGGGCTGGACAACTAAGAATGCCACATGTTCATGCTGATCTCAGCTCTGTCTTCTTCCTGTGTTGTTGCCACAAAGCACTGTGGGACCCATAAGTCCTTCTTATCTGAAGTACTAAACAGAGCAGAAAGACATGAGACTGTGGCTTTTACAACTAGGGTGCTTGTAACCCAGTGACCTAGAACCTGGAGTTAAAGACATACCTTTGTTGAAGGAAGAAGACAGAAATTTCTTTTACACTCTCAAGAGTTCAAACAGGCTGTGAATTTGGCCAAGCCCAGGTTCCAGACTCATATAACTTCCTTTGTGAACTCTATTGTAAATATTAAAGTATAGTAGGAACCAGGATGTTCCTTTTATTTTAAATCATGAGTCACCTCAAGTGGCACCAAGAACTACCGGGATCTGTGGGAGCCATACTTGTCTTGTCCGAAGGTAGGAGCCACTATTCAGCTAGACTCATTCTTACCATGTTGCAACCCACCTGGATGACCCACTTATGTTTTTGTTTGTTCTCTTATTTGTCCTAAGACAAATATTTCTTTCCTCTGTGTACACATGAGCAATATGGCTTTATATGGCATAGGCTAGCTTTCAACTTGCTATGAAGCCAAGGATGGCTTTGAACTTAGGATCCTTCTGCCTATGCCACCAAAGTAAATGGAATTGTGCCAACATTCCCAGTTTATACGTGACATTTATTACAGAACTTTTGAAAAGGCCATATGGAAATGCAATACTGTGGGAACATATATATGTGTGTTTCCAGAGCCAGGAATTGTTACACTTTTTTGAATTTTTGGTCAGTGAGTTCTCCCAGACCTCCAGCTACAGAATATACCACATACTTGTGCCATGGGATGTGGAGAAATCAAGCTTCGTTGATACTTGTCAGCTTTCCATAGTGCTGTGATTGTTCAAACTTACCCAGCTGTGAGCCCTGTGAGCTCCAGTAGCAACCAGCTTGGCAGGTTGTCCTCACTGATTCAGTAATGACACAGTTGTCACGAGAGCAGCCAACTACTTTCTGGTTGTACTTGAGGCCTGCTCCACAAGATGAAATCCACAATGTCTACCATTATTAGAGCCAAGAACCTATAACTAGACAGATCATGCACTTGAGGGGAGAACCTACTACTACAATTATTTCTGTTAAATGGACATATTTTAAACTGACTCCTAATGACTTATTGTTATCCTCATACATTAGTTTATCTCTCAGCCCTCATCAGAGACAGGTATTTTTTGCTATAGACAGGAGTTAATGTAGAGACTTACAACTGATCACAGTGCACAGATTAAGAGCCTGTGGACTTCTCAGCCCTAAATGGATGTCTGTATCACACACCTCCTACAAGGCTCAGGGGTCATCATGGGAGAGGGAGTGGAAAGATTGTACAAAACAGAGCAATGGGTGATTACAAGTAAAAAGTGTTTTCTTTATACTACACAGCAGTTATATATTAATACACAGTGGTGCTGAACAACATACACAAGACCTAAGGAAGCTCAAGCCAGAGAAAATTTGGGCTCAAAGTCTCACCCCCAGTTGAGACAGTTGATAGGTGTTGGGAGAGGAACAGCTGATTTTCTTTAAAGGTGTGCCCCCTCCCCTCGTTGACCACAAAGGTCTAGGTGTGCTTAAAACAATAAGGAAGGGAAGTTGGGCAGGTAAGGGTGAGGAGGTAGACGTGGAAGGAGTTGGGGGAGTCATTAATACAATCAAAAGAGATTGCATGAAATTCTCAGAATGAATACAAAGTACTGGTTGATGGCCCAACTTGTGACCCATCCCATGGACAAGCAGCAGTCCCTGACTCTATTAATGACACTCTGTTATGCTTGCAGACAGGAGTCTAGCATGACTGTTCTCTGAGAGGCTCCATCCAGCAGCTGACTCAGACAGATGCAGACACCCACAGCCAAGCAGTGGATGGAGCTTGGGAACTCTATGGAAGAATAGGAAGAAGGATTGTGGGCCCCAAAGGGGACAGGAACTCCACAGGAACACCAACAGAGTCAACTAACCTGGACCCTTAGGGCTCTCAGAGAATGAACCATCAACCAAAGAGTATACATGGGCTGGACCCAGGCCTCCCCACACATATGTAATAGATGTGCTACTTGGTCTTCATGTGGGTCCTTAACAACTGGAATGGGGGCTCTCCCAAAAGCTGCTGGCTGTTCATGAGATATATTCTTCTAACTCAGTTGCCTTCTCTGATCTTAGATGGGGATGAAGCACCTAGCTTCTCAGAGACTTGTTTTTTCTGTTCGTTCTGTGGACCATTGGGTTTAACTCTGGCCTATATTAAGTGAGATAACCAAGGTCCAGAAAACAAACCTCTTTTTTAAAAAAGATTTTTATTATTTAGCATAGAAAGTAGTGGATTATACCTTCCTTTCATTCATCCACCTCCCTTCTTGCCCCACATGACTCCTCCCCAACTTCAACTGGTTCCTTTCCTTCCTCTTGGTATCTGCTTCTGATATTTATCCTTTTATTCTATTACCCACAGAAGAAAGATATTCATAAGAAATGAGAATTTTCTCACATTTCTGCACTGGTAATGAATCACATTAATAATTATACAGCAAGCACACTGATAGCATCTAGTGCCTGTAGATGCTGTCCTAAGCATTATGAAAATAACAACTTCTATAGTTCTTATAAAGTAGGCTTTGTTTTATATTATCAAAAGGATTAAGAAAATGAAATGTTAATTCAAAGATGTTAAGAAACTTGCCTATGGCCCATCAGTTGGTGACAGGTCCAGTACAGATTCAGTGAACAAACCAAACACAGCAAAAACAAAACATCCCACACCCAATACAGTTGCTGGGCAACTAACTCAGTGCTTTGCCAGCATGAGCACCTGAATTCAATCCCTAGAAATCATGTTTAGTTCAGAGTCACTATTGCTGTGATGAAATACCATGACCAAAAACAACTTGTGGAAGAAAGGGTTCATTTGGCTTACACTTCCACATCACTGGTCATCATTAGAGGAAATCGGCAGGAACTCAAACAGGACAGGAACCTGGAGGCAGGAGCTGATGCAGAGGCCATGGAGGGTGCTTCTTACTGGCTTTCTCCTCATAGCTTGCTCAGTCTGCTTTAACACCACCACCACCACCACCACCACCACCACCACCATCATCATCATCATTCTTTTTATTCAAAATAGATTCTTTTTTCATACAATATACCTTGATTATGGTTTTCTTTTCTTTTACTCTTTTCAATCGCTCCCCACCTCCCCTCCCATCTGGATCCACTCCTTTTTTGTCTCTCATTAGAAAAGAACAGACTTCTAACAGGTAATAACAAAATATACCAAAATAAAGTATAGTAACATAAAGCCAAAAAGTATCATATTGAAGTTGGATAAGGCAAACAAACTGAAGGGAAAGAACCCCCAGTTAAGGTGCTCATTCACATACTCAGGAATTCCATAAAAATGCTAAACTGAAAGCTATAATATATAAACAACCTGGTCTAGACCCATGCATGTCTAGTAATGTCTGTGAGTAATTATGAGCTTTGCCTAGTTGATTTACAGCATCATCTTCTCCTTGTATCCTCCATCCCCTCTGGTTCTCACTCTTGTTCTGCTTCCTCTTCCATGGGGCATTCTGAGCTCTAACAGAAGGGATTTGATGAAGATACCCCAGACTGCTTTCTTACAGAACAAAGGACCACCAACTTAGAGATGACGACACCCACAATGGCCTTCCCCATTAATTAATAATTAAAAAAATGACCCCACAAGCTTGTCTACAGCCTGATCTTATGGGGACATTTTGTTAATTGCAATTCCCTCCTCTCAGATGACTTCAGCTTGTGTCAAGTTGACATAAAACTAGCCAGCTCCGCTATGTAAAAAAAGGGCACAGTAGTACGTGATATTAATTCTAGTGTCAAGAAAAAAGAGACAGGCAGTTCTTGGAGGCTCAGTGACCACCCATGTTAGCCTGCTTAGCAAATTCCAGACATGTGAGAAACCTTGTTTCTAAATAAATAAATAAATAAATAAATAAATAAATAAATAAATGAGGAAAGAAAGAAAGAAGAAAGAAAGAAGGAAGGAAGGAAGGAAAGGTTATTAGTGCTCGTAGAACTAAGGCTGGCTGATGGCATTCACATGCAAAGGCACACATGTATGCTCACTCACATATACACATATATGTGCAGGTAGACACACACACTCATATACACACACAGACACACACATCTACTTACAGCAAACAAAATACTTAGAATACAGAATTAACATCCAACGTACCAACCAACAAGCAAAACAAACAAACAAACAAACAAAAAACCCCAAACAAACAAACAAAACAAACCAGACCTTTTATTGATTATCTCTCCTTTTAAGTGAATTCAATGGATTCACCAACTTGGCTGTTTTCTACAGCTTTTCTGTTGTGTGATCTGTGAGCCTCTTTATGCCTGAGTCCCATTCCAAATTTTTTCTTTATTTCAAATATAATCAATCCTGGTTTCTTTCCAGGACTTTCACGTAAGTGACCTTTGCCTTTCTGTTACTCCTGTCCTCAGACTCTCAGACTCTCTCTCTCTCTCTCTCTCTCTCTCTCTCTCTCTCTCTCTCTCTCTCTCTCTCACACACACACACACACACACACACACACACACACACACACACACACACACACCACATATTAAAAACTTTCATTTTCAAAACACTGCTGTGTTCTGTTGCATATTGCACGTGTATAGAAATGACACATTGCACCTTATAAATATGTACGGTTACTAAATGTCAGTTAATCAAATAATATCCTGTTCAAATCCTCCCGAAATTCCTATTTTTAGAATGCCATATAGACCTCCATGCAACTCATGGCAACAATGATAATTGGGGATTCACCAGCATCTCTTGACACAGGTCACATTACCCTTTTGTACTTATCTGTGTCACCTGACAGCACAACCTATCACAATCCTATATTACTTAGTATTAATCTCTGTGCTGTGTGTATATGTCTTGTCTTCTTGGCAACCACAAAAGCTTGGAAATCAGGGACTGTGTATTGACTATGGGTTTTTCTGTTTCACCTGAACATAAGCCCTTGTTTCGCCAGTGGCAAGCTACGTGACCATTTATCAAGTAACCTCACGGCTATCATCTAGTAAAATGTTATTACTAGGTAGCCTGTTTTTATATCTCAAATTCCCTTAGCCATCTTGGACACTTGTGAAATGTTTCAGTATTTTCATTTCAGTATCAGGTATATCCACTTTTAGGATTCGTTTTGATCAGGTATGACATTTTCAGAGAGTATTGGATGTAACTGGTTAAAATATCAAGGCCATGCATGAGAATATGATTCTTGATAGTTTGAAGAATGGAAAGAACTGAGGGTCAAGGATGCCTTTGTGTTAAATATGGATATGTACACGTATGTGTTATCCACATGGGTGCTGTGCAGCTACTCATACGTGTGCTTTTTTCCCAAAGCAGACTTTATGACATGTGTTTGTACAGTGTGTCAATACAAATTACTTAGGAGTAGGCTTCCCCAAACCCTATAATGTACACAGCAAGTTGAGTCACACTATCAGTTAACATAGAGTTCCTGGTACTAACCCTTTCCAGCCTCTCTACTATCGCTAGGTAAGCAATCTCAGACTACTCAATGGAAGCTGACTCATTCTTACTCTTATAACATGATTTGTAAAAGGAGAACTTTCTGCATAGTTCTTCCCTTTAGGACAGAAAAAATATTTCCCAAATTCAATATATAAATATACACCTAAAGTGCTTCTGCTTCATAGTATAAATAAGCATTTTTCTAGAAGTTACTAGAAGATTCTCAGATACACAGAATGCACGCTTGAAAACTGCAAACTTGTTTTAGTTTCCTTACAGATAGAAATCCTAGGCCTTAAACATGGGCATATTAGGGTACGGATTGCTCTCCTCGTGTAATAAATAACACCACAAGATTCACTTGAGATTTTGACTTGGATAGCCTACCCTGGACTTCCAATTTTGTTAAGACAACTGTAAAATGACATTCTACATGATACTTCTTTTTATTGTTTGCAAGGTAACTCATTGTTAACTTGGAATAAGGCAATCCATTGTTATAGGAATGATGATATTTTAGAGTTTTTAAAATGCCGTATTAAATGCATCTAAATAAGTGTTATTCTTCAAAATATTAAGTTTGAGAGACCATGACTGTGAAAGATAGAATTCACCATATTGCTTTTAAGCGTCTAATAGGTGCCAACATCAATCCTGATCCTTGAAACCATAGTGATTTATCCACATGTTAAGAACACCTGTCCCCAAGCTGGGTGACTTTGGAAGTCCTGGCTCTGGCACTTACATGGTCTTTGAAACACCTTCTTTGGAATCTTTCAACAGAAACATAATTTTGGTTGTGAGCCTAGCCTTTAATGGCTGAGCCATCTCTCCAGCCCCAGAAACATAATATGTAGGTTCATAAGCACTGACAATATTATACCTATTCATAAGTATTAAAATTTAAAATATGAAAGATAAAAATATTTTAAAAGTCCCGTAAACTTCAATTTCCTCAAAACTATTTTGGTGAAAAACAATATATGTGAAATGCTTTAGGCCAAGATTTTCCATTTTCCACTCTCACGTTTTGTTTCTCTCTCTCTCTCTCTCTCTCTCTCTCTCTCTCTCTAATTCATATGTAGCTTCCACAATAATGGCATAGATCTCTTTGAAAACCTCAGATTGCCTCTGAACCTGCTCTCAAACCAAATACAGACTCTATCTATTGTAATTACAGCTCGTTTTTAACTACAAAGCAACATTACTTATAAATGAGACTTATAACTGCCTTGACCAAGTCTTACTTGAGGGATAATAATGTTTGGACACTATGTGGGACATTAAAGTATTTTAAAATTGTTTTGCTGTATCTCATATTCCAGAAAAATAAATTTTAAATGGGTTGAACCCGTATTCATAAGTTTTCCATTTAATAAAAGTTTCCCACACATAAGCTATGTATCAGGCACTGTGCTAAACCCTCAGAATAAATAGTGAACAAAATTATTTTTTACCCTTTTGAATCATACACTCTTGCTGGGAAAACTGTAATATGGTATCCCCTTCTAAGATATGTTCTAAAACCCCTGATGTGTACTGAGACTGACGATACTGCTTACTATCATATACGCACTCTGCTTTTTCCTATACATGTAAGTCAAAGGCAAAGTTTATAAATTAAGTTGGTAAGGGATTAAAATTAATAATTAAAATAGAATAATTAAAATAAAATATAAGGAAAGTTATTTTAACGAGAGGTTTTTTTATTGCTAGAACTTAATATTTAGTAATTTGGAGGTATGGTTGACCCCAGTTAACTGAAATCATGGGGCAAACGTTGATGAGGGGAAAGTACTGTATAGGAGAACAAATGAAAAGGTCCAGGGTAATTAGAAGTCTGGTGAGAAGTCAAAATTGAAAATTGTATATAAACAGCTCATAATTCCAGCACTCCATAGACCCTCAGATGCAGAAGAATCATTGAAAGTTTGAGACCAGTCTGATGTTCCAGGTCAGCCAGGGCTACGTAGCAAAATCTTGCCTTTTAAAACAGGAAGCAAACAATGGAAACCTTGGGGAAAACCAGTTTAGTGGAGACTAGAAGATAAAAAAAAAGAATTTTCTCTATTCATATGTGAGAGGAAATATTCATAGGTAGTGTGAGCCACTAGAACCAATGTTCTAAAAATGAGAACTTGCCGGGAACTTGCCTTTTGAGGGGAGAGTAGTGTGGCTGAAGCAGAGCGTGGTGAGAATGGGCGACGAGGTTGTTCACAGAGGTGATAGGGTTGGTGAGACATGAATTTCACAGTCTTTAAACTACTCCATTTTTTTTAAACTTTAAAAGATTTTAACATTATGTTTTATTTAGTCCAATGGATTCCAGATGTTGTTTCAATAAATAGTCTGATGTGTGTGTTGTGCCACAACACATTTCAATTCAAACTTGCCACTTTAAAGAACAATTGAGGATGATTCTCAACATTAACCTTGGGCTTACGTATGCACACACAGACACATATGTCATATATATGCCCACAAACTTGAAAATGGAAAAAAAGGATTTAAAAAAATCCTAGCCACCATGCAAGAGTTCAGAAGCTATACCTCTGAGAGAAACAGAGAGCATTAGAATTGACTTCAACTTGGAGCCCATTTTGCTCCATCAGCAACCTAGAACCAAGGCACAGAAGTACACACGAAAGCCTATGGTAGTAGCAAGTGTTAATTGTGATAACAGTGAAAATGAAAGAAACATTTTCATTGTTAGCAAGGCTGTGAGAAACATGCACTCATGCACACCTTTGATAGAGATGTAGATTTATAAACAAATTTCTGGTGGACACGTTTGTAGTCTACCAAGTATTTAAATGCCTGTGTCCTTTCATTAAGCAATCTTTTTCTAGAGACCCAGTCTATAGAAATCATTGTACAACCTGTAGCCACCCAACTGACAAAAATAGTCACATAAATGGGCAAAATCTAAGCAAGAGATGTCCCTTGCACCATTGTTTTATAGTAGTGACCATTACTTAGAGTAGTGAAAATGAAAATGATTTATTCTACTATTAATTCTCTATTGGTGTAGAAAAACATATAGTACACTTATACTGTGAAATATTAGGTAGTCATCAAAAAATAGGGCAGATCTGTGGATGTAATTAGGCAAAGATAATGGAGATGCTTTTTATGCAGGAAAATCAGATTATGGAATAACATGCGTCACATCATCAAATTTCTGTTAAAATGATTGTGTATCTTGAAAGGATCTTGTTTCTAGGTTTTGCTTGCTTGCTTGCTTGCTTGCTTGCTTGTTTGTTTGAGACAAAGACTCAGACTCTAGTGCAGGCTGGCCTTAAACTCACAAAAATCTTCCTATTTCAGCTTCCTACATGCTGAAATTAAAGTGAACTACAAAACCTAGGATATTGTGTGTGTGTGTGTGTGAATAGGAAAAGATCTGAGCTACGTGCTGCTTATGAGCATGGGGGTGAAGGACGAGAGGTGAGCTTTTCTTTTGTACACCTCTTGGTTCTTTGAAATTCCCTTGCATTCCAAATGTTTTGCTTTTATAATGTTTTAAAATTAAAAACGAGGGAGTAATCAGATATCACACATTTCTGCAGGTTCCCAAGAAAGAATTCTGAAGGCAGTAGTATATTTGTTTCTTTATAATCAGTATGTTACTGTGCACTGTGATAGGAACAGCTCCTAATATGAGTTGTGGCCTTGGCAGGAGAGGGGGCTGGCACTTTTGAGCTTCAGTTTTCTTATACAGAAAATGGAGATAATGCCTGCCCTACTTGTTTTATTTCCAGTAATGGAGGTAAAACAAAAAAGTAGTTTAAAAATTTTAAAGCCCTCTAAAAATGTGAAGACTAGTATTTCATGTACCAGTTACTGGCCCACTTCTTTTGAACATTGGTCAAACAACAAAACAATTCAGTTTCAAGTAGAGAATTTGCATGATTTCCTAGCATTTAACAGAACCCCTAGGTTTTATATAGCAGCAGTATAGATATTTTATTTGAACATTCCAGTGTGTTTTGGGTTCATATGGAATACTCTCATGCACATAGGTTTTGGAAAACCCTTCAAATTGTTTATTCCGCTACTCTTCGAGCCAACTACTTTAGTTACATTACTTAGCAAGCTTCCTATGTTTAGTACTTAGCACTGTTCTGTGGCTAGATATCCAGGTTTGTGTGGATCTGTCACAGTTTACACTATCTCATGCAATTGCTAATAATGCCCTTTTCATTGCCCCAAAGTATCCTAGTTACAATGATCAATGTCTTAGGGTTTCTATTTCAGTGATAAAACAAGGTGACCTAAAATAACTTTTGGAGGAAAGGTGGTTTTTGGCTTACATATACCACCAGGGAAGCCAAAGCAGGAATTCAAGGCAGGAATTGAAGCAGAAACCAAGGAGAAGTGTTTTTTAGTGCCATCCTCCCCCAATCTTGCTCAGGTTACTTTCTTATACTCCCCAGGATACTGGACTCGGCATCTCCCACATCACTCATTAAAGAAATATTATGTAAACTTGCCTACAGGCCAATCTCATGGAGGCATTTCTCAGTTAAGAGTCTACCTTCTCAGATACATCTAGGTTTATCTCAAGATGACAAAAATCAACCAGGACAGCCAGTTATATTGCCAATCTACTATGGTCATGTATGGAACATAGGAAGAAACATATAAGCCCGTGATTAACGAACAGCATACCCAAGAGGAAGAATAGGCCATGAGTTTCAGAGGGAGTGGGAAAGAAGAATGGGAAGAATTATAGTGAGGAAAAGGGGAGCAGAAATGAGGTAAATACAGTGCTCATATATTGAAAATTTCAACAATGACTACAAAGGAATAAAATAGAAAATAGCTACCTCTAAACACGCTCTCTCTATTTCACTGTCTTGCCAACAGAAATGTCAATGGCTTTTAGTGAAAACGGTGGGTCTTTTGGAGCCTTTATGCACTTAGAAGCCAAGGCTTAATATCCAAGGTTCAGGAGAGCTGGTGTGGACCCCCAGAGAGCAATCCTTATAAGCTGTCCTCTGGTGCAGAACTTCGCCATAAATTTTCTCATTGATTAATTCTCTTGATCAGAAATTTAGTTGGAGGACACCAGCCATTGATCATCAGTAGTGTGAACAGATTGCAAATTGTTCATAAATAGTATTGTTGCCTTGATACTGGCATTTTACAAATGGTGATGTTTCCTGGAGGAATACAGATAGAAAGGAAAAAGAAATTTGGAGTATGAGATCTCTGTGGAGTGCATGCCCCTTAACGACAGCCCAGAAACTCACAGGACTAAGGATGTAGGCTCGGAAAGCAAAGTAGGTATCAAGGGCATGCAATATTTATTTACAAAAAAATTGTCCTGTGCATAATTCCTGCCGTGAAGGGGAAAATGGTTTTCTCTGCCATCTGTTGTTTTTTTCTCTTCATCCCCATTCTTTATGGCATGGTACCCAAAATTAAGCTGGATTTCAAGTAAGGTCTGCATAGGACAAAGGCTTTGATTCATCACATTGCTTCTGCAAGAATATGAATTATCAGGTATATTTTGAGACACACTATTTCTTAAGTTAGGACTTTCCTGTATAAGAATTGATCTTTCTCCCTGAAGGGGCTCACTATTCCTAGAAGAGGTCACAAGCAGTGAATTTAGGTGAGTCTCAGTTAATAATAGGAAACTATGGGGGAGCAATCGAGTATCAACTGCCCAATAGCAATTGACTGCCAGCCAAATGTGAATTTAGGCCAGGGGTATTTAAGGGAGAACTGACATGTACATTTACAAAATCTAAGAATGTGCTCAGACAGCAAGATGAGGGAGTGCAAGACTCTGAGGATGAGAAGTCCTTAAGGTTTTGGCATCAGACATAGATGTGGATAGGGACGTCTGAAAGGAGAAGTTAGGTTTTATAGAAGTGAAAGGGTTTTCTGAAGAGGGGGGAATTCACTTGGCTAAAGAAAGATGGAAGTGAAATCGTTTTCTTGTAAATGAAAGTTCATAAAACATGATTTGAAATGAGTGCTCTTTGTCTGACTAAACACTTCGAGCAATAAATCTTTTCAGCACTTACTGTGACTATAATTCAGATATAATGAAGACCAGATCATGAAAAGCTGGGAATCAAGAAGGACCCCGGACTTCTTGTTGACAGTCCAGTTCATGGAGAGTGTTACTGAAAATGCCTTATTAGAGTTGAGAGACATTAGCCTGAGACTGGTACAAATTATTACACAGGATAAAGGAGAAAGAAATGCAGGAGACCATTCAGGAAGCTGCTGCTATAGGCTAACGTTATGTCTAGGACATAATGAAAGCAGCAGGTTGGACATGGGACAAATCTACCATTCATTTTAGAAGCAGCAGGACCAAGACATCTTATGGGAAGAACTGGAGGAGGTCCTTCAAGTACAACTTCTTTTTTTATTTCAAGAGTTGATTTTAAACAATGCAACCTAAGAGAATCTGTGAACAAAGAGCTGGAAGGACTTAAGTGTGTGGTTTATTATTAACACAGTAGCAAATATATCAAGGGAACACACCCGGGGGAAAAGTGTTTCAAATAAACACAGATCTGTTCAGAGAGAAGTCAGTGCCCAATAAGCAAGCTTAAGGAGGCCTATTTGCTTGGTGATGCCCAGCTGATAAGACAGGCAAACCTCCCTGTGATTGAAGAAGCCAATTTGAAACTCAGCCTAGTTCAGGCGGCCTTCAGACTGGCACCTGCTGCTCCAGGCGACTTTCAGCATGATGGTGTTTGCATTTTGGAAGGTCTTTCTGATCTTAAACTGCCTTGCAGGTAAGGAACGAGCCTTCTATCAATGGCAACTGGAAGTCAAATCTCCTTTTAGACTAAAATCTCAGATATTGGGGTTGGGGATTTAGCTCAGTGGTAGAGTGCTTGCCTAGGAAGCGCAAGGTCCCCAGCTCCGAAAAAAAAAAGAACCAAAAAAAAAAAAAAAACTCAGATATTCACAAAAATCTTCATCTCCTAGACTTCCAAGAGATTGTGATGAGTATGCTGTCGATTTTCAGAACTCTTGTTTAGCAAACGTGTTCGGCGTTGATGACTGGGAGGTCATTGTGCAGGCCAAATCATTTTACAGAGCTCATGAAATGGTTCCCATTTTCTTTAGTTCCCATTTCCTTTACTTTGAAAGGTAAACGAGCAAATTTACTCAGAAAGCGAAGTTTGCACTTTAAAGATAAGGTTTCTGTTTTAGTTCAGTGTTTCTCCTAAGCTCACCATTTTTGACTCAGCCTGGCCTCAAGACCACATGCACATATGTGTGGGGAGTGGGAAAACCAGAGTAAGACTCAGTGAGCGCTTGTTCTGCTTAGGTCTGTATTGCAGAACTTACATGATCCAATAGTCATACTATAACATGGATAATATGGATGAATTTAGGGATTTGAACAGAACAAAATCATTTTTTAGGGCCCCAAACCGCAGTGTTTGTTAAGCGCAGGAGAGGCAATTGAGTTGGAAAGTCCCTTGGCTGGTGTTTTAAAATTAATGTGTACATTTTGAATCTGTTCTGATGGTAAGTTAAGTTTATGGTAGCTACAATCACATTATTTATAAAACAAGAGTGCTCTTTTAAGTCATGAGTAATGTTAGGTTATCATTAGCATTTAATTTTATAAGCACATTTCATGGTACAAAAATATGCTCAGGATAAAATAAGTAAGAAGTCAAGACACACAAACATTAATTATAATAAATTAAGCAAAGTTAATAAAATGATCATGGTTCCTTTTGGGTGGTGTGATTAAATGTTTTGATTTTATTTTCCTAACATTTGTAGGAATAGAGAACCTGTTAATTTAAATACTGTCTTGTGGTTATTAATAAAATTTTAAGTATCTATTATTAAATGCTTAAATGAAGACGTTACACGGAGTCAAAAGTCACCAGAAAGAACTATTAAATTTATTCCATGATCTAGTCTGGCTATAGAGCGGGAAATGTGTTAGTTACTTAATCTTAGAGTTTTGTTTCTACTTAATAGATGAGGAAAATCTCTGTCATTTTCTTCAATTGTTAGCTAGTTGGGTTAAACACTAAGTTTTATGTTACCAACCCTCTAGAAGCACACCTTTTGTCAACATAATTCTTTCTGTAAAGCCTTACCCTGCTCTATATTAGACATAGCATTGTAACAAGTGCATGAACAACTTTTATTATAAATAAATGTATATTTATGTAATTTTACTGATGATAAATATAATGGATATTTATTGTATTTGACAATGAAGAAATTTATAAATAATATAATCTTGTCACTCCGATTTGGGTAAATTATTTTTCTTTGTAAGAATGTATGACATTCAAATGGGGCCTACGCCTGGTACCTCATTTTTCTATTATTTAAACAATGATTTAGCATGGTGTAGGTTTATTAACTGTAACTTTCAGTAGATGGCCCAATCAGAGTGAGACATAGAACCTGGATATTTTTTTCTTAAATCAACTGTATGATTTTTTGTTTTTGTCATTGTTTGCATTGTGCTGTGTATTTATGGATATATGTTTTAGCTGGCCTAAAGCAAAATGTGATTGCACAGGAGGTGGTATAAATATGGGGTATAATTTGATGTGATCTGCTATAGTCACATTCATATGGGACACATACAAAGGAAGATTTAAGGAATCTATACCTATCATTCACAGAGATCCAAGTCGCTTTGCCAATTAGGAGCCACCAGTTGACACTCTGCTTTTAGGAAAACTAATGATGTCTTATAAATGTACAATTTCATACTCAACTTGCATTTGTTCCAGAAAAAGGCTATTTTTGTATCAAGCATGGTACATGGACCCTAGTAAAAATGTGTTGAAAGAGTAATTCACTACCCCCAAACCCAGACATCTGGAAATTATTTTCATACTCATCTTTAAAATCAAATTTCTGCACAGCTAATCAGGAAGATGTTATCCTAATCAAAATATTCTCAGTGATGTCTGAGGTCTTCATTTCCACTTCAGAAAAATGAATTTTAGTTAAAACTTTGTTGTGCAAAAAATATATGGTTTCCGTGCTTTGTGATATGTATTTGCCACCTGGTAGAAGGATACGTTACTCTTGCTTTCAGTTAATGGAGGTGTGCATTTGAGAGAAATAAATATCTTCGAATGTTGGGTTTAATGTCGAATACAAACATTTTATGATCGTTTGGTTATATTATTTTGTAACTAGAAAGGGAGCAACTTAACATGGAAATGGAGAGACGAAATCACTTGAAACATGTCTAGTCAATAGAACTAGCTGGGCAGTATTTCTGCCATGGCATGGCAGTAGTTCGTAATTCTCCAAATAAGCAAAGACTTTGCCCACATAGTAGGCATTAAATGAATGAACTATCATCAGTAAAATAGAGCCCATTTAAACTCTTTAGGATGTTGATTAATTTAAACATAAGCACTCATTTTTAGAAGCAGTTACGTACACTTCAACCATGTATGCGGTTTTGCCTTGTTCATTAATTCAGTCAAGTCAATGAGGAAAATTATAAGCTAGGATTTTCACAAAGCCTGTTATTTATTCACTATTCAGTTAATGTGGATATTTTTTATTCTCTCAATTTTAAATATTATTTTACATTATAAAATTATTCCAGATATAAATATAAATGGGAGGCTTCCACTTCTCTGAGGAAAAGGGGAGAAAGGAGTTGGAGGAGGAGAGGTGGAAGGGAGGCACTGGAAAGAGAGGAAGGAGAGGAGGCTACCTTTGGGATGTAGAATGGGTGAATAGATTAATAAGAAAGAAAATAAATAAAAACATATAAATTAATCCAAGGGAAGAAAATATTTTCTCCTGATGTTTGTAGAACTGCTTACTGGTTAGTGCTTCATTTACCTGTTTATTATCCATATATGGCTATCTAAATTTAAATTATTTCAAGTTAAGTAAATAAAATTACAACATGACTCTTACCCATTTTACAAGCCACATTTCATGCGAGTAGTCACTACTGAAATGGATGGGACGGCACGGAGACAGAATATTTCCATGTCTACCACCATCCTCATTGTCACAGGAAGTTGTGCAGGACAATGATGATCTAAAGGATGATCTCAGAGGAATAAATATTATACAGTAGCAGAATGGTTTCACTGTGGGTTTTTTTTTTACTATTCAGATCTTTATTTCCAGTCACATTCTCCAATGTAGATATATAAGACTGTTTACAGAAGTGATTTATTCTATGCACAAGACAGCAAATAGTGAAGACTACTCCAGTTTAGTAAACTATACTTGTGAGGCTCTTCAAAGAACTGAAAAAAAGTCCCAAACCCCCAAATACTGAGAAATTAAAGTGAAAGAATTAATAGATGATAGATTATAACTAAAACTGGGGACTAAATGTCCATGAATCCACAATGCTATTCCTCACAAGTAGGACAAAATTAATAATCGTGGAAACACAAATCTCTGGTATTGGAAAAGTTCGTCTGGTTTGTGTGGATACAGCTTCCTAGTAGAGGCTACACAGAGAGATCTCTTCACAGAGACATTGGTATTGGGAAGAGAGGCAATGGTACCTTACAGTGGGAAAACTTGGCAACACATTGCTCCATTTCATATACACTTTACAGATACAATTATTATTGCCAAATGCTATAGTGACCCCACTATATATACTTAATGCAAAAATGATCCATATAAATTTTCTCTATGAAACAAATAAAAAAATAAATAAATAAAATAAATAAATAATTGACCTGCTTGCAACCTATTTGTGTGTTTACTTCAAATAGAGGAAAGCAACAGTGACACACACTTCATAGTGGCAAAATGTTAAAATGTGCATTTAGTCCTAACAAGAACCATAAGAAACTATTCAAAGGTGTAGAAGTACATCTCAAGAGTTTAAATGACTGTGAAGATCATAGTAAAAGCTTAGTTTGCATACTACTAGATCAGTATGCCTTAAATTCAATGTGCTGAAAGTATCAGAGTTTTCCCTTTAGGAAAACACCTTGTGTACACACACACACACACACACACACACACACACACACACACACAGAGTTGTATTTCAGCAACTCTATTATGATTGCTGTTGTTACAATGATCTGTTCCATTTAGCTAGTGTCACTCCACTCAACTAATCCTATTTTATGGCTATTGGAGTGTCTTCTTGCTGTCTTAAGAGTTTTACTGCTGTGAACAGACGCCATGACCAAGGAAACTTTTATAAAGGACAGCATTTAATTGGGGATGGCTTACAGGATCAGAGGTTCAGTCCATTATCATCAAGGCTGGAGCATGGCAGCTAGGAGAAGCCTGCCTTCCCAGCAGCTAGGAGGAAGGTTTTAAAGCCCACACCCACAATGACACACTTCCTCCAACAAAGTCATACTTCCAAATAGTGCTACTTCCTGGGCCAAGAATATTCAAACCACCACACTTGCTATATTTCTTTACATGCTTCTCAGTATACTATTGATGTTATGGAAGAAGCAACACGTGTACACTTCCTCTAATCTATGTGCCATGTTCTATAGCTTAGTATGATGTTTTTAAAAATAGACAAAATAATGATGTTTAGTGTTTCACAAAGCACTGAAATACTAAATTTCAGAAAATATTTTAAAAAGTGTTTACATTTATTTATTTAATGTGCATGAATATGTTACCTACATGAATGTATGTGGACCATGAATGTGCTTAGTGCCTACAGAGGTCAGAAGAGGGCATCAAATCCTCTGGAGTAATAGCGATGATTTTGTGTTGTCAGCATACATATACTAGAAAGGATGCTAGCATTCTTTTTAAGAGTGGCATATGTGATAAACCCTCAAGAAGGAAGTATTTTAAGGATATTTATGGATCCCTATTAAAATATAAAAAATACCATTTCTGAATGCTTATCAGAAGTGCCAGTATAGGGACCTATTTTTGTTGTTGTTGTTGTTGTTGTTTGTTTTGTTGTTTTTTTGTTTATTTGGGTTTTTTAGATCTTGTTTCTTGGTGATTTATTTTTCTAGATATTTTCTGTCATCAGATTTCCTTGGAATATCCGTTTATATTAGTGTCATTGAAAAGCAGTTTTTGTGATGAAATCATTTAGACATTGACTTGTCTCTCTGTAGTCTCCTATGACTTATGCCTTTTAAGTTCTGTACACAACTCACCCTTTAAAGAGCTATGTTTACAAACAAGGCTATTCATTAGCTCTTGATTTTTCACTTGGTAGTTCAGACACTTGAGTATGTGATGGTGTATACATTTTTAGTTGCTCCTTGGTCTGAGCAGAGTTTCTTCCCATGACCTAGTTCACAATCATAACTTCTTAGATTTTCCAGCAGAGAGTAATCTTCAGGTGTGAAGGAATAAGACACAGTCTCTGCTTGATGCTGTTGTTTGTACCTGAAATACTCCATGTTTTTCTTATCTTAAAAAAAATCCAACTTCACTTATAGGAAAAAGGAAGATAAGTGTTTCTGTCTCAGACGCATGGATTGTGTCTGTTGTGTGAATGAGTTTTATATTATCTGTGAAAACTAAGTCATCTTTATTATTATGCTCCCTTTTCTTGTTACACAACTTGGCATTTTCATGATCTATCAAATCCACTTCTACTAAATCATTTTCTGTGTTGCATTCAGGCAGGCATCCTGCTGGTTTCATTGATTTCTTTAGAACAGAGAAACCATACACCTGCCTAAGATTCACTTAATTATAAGGATGTCTGGAACAACCAAACATTCAATATATTCAAAAGGTTAAATCTTAAAACCGGAGTGTAAATGGTGTTCCTTGATAAAGTTTGGATTGATGCAAGTTAACCTAAATGAGCACAAATTGTTCCAGCACAGTTTCAAAGGGTTAGTCTAGTATCATCACGGCAACAAGCAGCCAGTCATGGCACTGGAGCAATAGCTGAGAGCTTTACATCTTGATCCATAGGCAGCAGGCAGAAAGACACTGGGCCTGGCATGGGCTAAGATAATGAAATTTATTTGAAAAGTTAAAAACTAGTATCGAATTCCATAGCTTGAAGCTGTGATGTTTGTTGTTATTGTATTAAGGTTGGCTAATTCCTGAAAAGTATCTTTTCCTCAAAATTTGAGAATTGATTATAATTTTGACTATTGACAATCTGGGCAGTAAAAACTGGTCTGGCAGTTTTGCTTTACTATTGTGAGAAAATGTGTAGTGTCCTTTAAAAAGGCTCATTTTATATTTTGAAAATACTGTAATGTAATTTTTGAGATTTTAACAAATCTCAATTATAGATAATATGTGTCTTCCAATATTAAAAGAAATCAGGGAATGTTTGAATCAGATTTGTATTCCCCATGTCATTGAGTTTCATCCACTACCACACTGATCTGTGATAGAAATGGCAGGTAGAGATTGGAACTCTCATTTCACTTTGTCTCTCCAGTATTTAGCACAAAATTGTTCAACAGATTAAGAGTTCCAATTAAACAGGAGGAGTAATTTTAAGACCTATTGAAGAATAAAGTGACCATGGTTAATATATTATGTATTTCTTTGTGAAAAAATATTTTGAGATTATAATTTCATTACATTCTCCCTTTCCTTTTCTCCCTCCAAACCCTTCCATATTCTACTTCAATTTCACAACCCCCCATTTTTTTTACTAGTTATAATTACATACTGAGTATTTCAAAATGGCTAATAGAATGTTTCCTTTAAATTTATTCTTCTGTCACAAAATACATCCCAACCACAGCTTCCCCTTTCTCCTCCTGCCACTTCCCCCCACATCCCTGTCACCTTTCCTTTTCCCAAGATCCACTGGTCCTCTATTTCCCTTTAGAAAAGGGCAGACCTCCTAGGGATATCAACCGAATATGATATAACAAGATGCAATAATAATATTAGACACAAACCCTCATATCAAGGCTGGATGAGGCAACCCAATAGGAGGAAAAAAGTCCTACAAGCATTCAAAAGAGTCAGAGACAGCCCTCTTACACACACACACACACACACACACACACACACACACACACACACACACACACTGTTGGGATCCTCACAGAAATTCCAAGTTAAAGAACCACAGCATGTATGCAGAGGGCCTGACAGAGACCCATGCAGGCTCTGTGGTTGCCACTTCTAAATGTCCTCATTACCAAAATATGATAAATGCATTAAATGATGGATATATCAATTAATGATATAATTATTCTGTAATATATCAGAATACCAAGCAAATCACACATGCATGCCACATGTACAAGTATTTTTCACTTTAAATTAAGAAACAAAGAAGTCAAAGAAAAGTCAGACATTGCAGTCATCTATTTTTCTGAAGGCTTTCTGCATTGCTGGTGGTCAAAACCAGAGCTTTCTTCATACAAGGCATGTACCCTACCTCCAAGCCATATTTCCAGTCCTGAAGACTGTGTGAATGTATAACTTCACCCTTAATTTCCTTTCCTCTACTTTGAATTATTTTTAAGTAAAATTACATTATTTGTCTCCCAAGAAATCTGAATGGAAATTATAGAACTAACAAAATATAATAATAAAAAGAAGAAACATGCTGATACACTCAGTACGGCAGAGGTGACAGAAAATAGAATCTATGTCTAGTGAAGCTATCTCTCAAGAATTAAAGAAAAATAATGAGATTCTCAGTCAAAGGGGGTAAAATATCTTTACTTAGCAGGCATACTCTTGAAAAACGGCTAAAGGCATTACTTCTGAAATATACAAGATGATGAAAGGAAGGATCTTAAAGCATTAGGAAGAATGAAGGGACAAAAGGAAGGGCAGAAATACAAGTACATACAGGGGACCGCTTTAAGTCATGAGTCCTGGGCATCATAGTGACAACTGAACAAATATTATACCATTATCTTATACTAAAGACAGTGACATTTAAATGTGGAGAAGGCAAGTGGACCAAAATGTAAGTGAAATTTACACAAACCACTGCAACTAGTAAAATATTGACATCAATATTGACAGTGGTTTGAGTTATCTTTTATTTACCAATGCTGGCTATTGAGCCCAGAGTCTTGTGTATGTTAGATGTATTGCGGTGCTTTAAAGCTTATCTTCTTATGTAGAGTACACAACCCAACAACAACATAATGCCCATTTCTCCCCCAAGCACCAATGGAACATTGACTAAAAGAGACCAAGTATTCAGCCGTAAAACCTAAATGTAAAATATGTGAAATCATGCAAATCAACCAAATAGTGAGCTAATAATGAGGAGAGGAGGTTGTAGCTCAGAGATACAGTGCCTACTCAGTATGCACAAGCTGTTTTCCACCTTCAACACCACAGACGAATACTGATGTCCTTCAAAAAAATGTTTTCTTCATGGGAAATACTTCTACCAACATTTCTTGTGTTAAAAGTTAAAGCTGCAAAAAATAGAAAAAAATACACAATACATATCCCTCTGGTCACCAGGTCAATCAGGTCACCAGTTATGTAGATATTGGTTCACTCCACTACATACTCATGATGAAGGTCTATAAGAAACCTGACGTCTTTGTACTACCATGGATATAATCTACATCTTTTAGTAAGTCCGCCACTACTCTGCCCCCCACCCCCCTACACACAGTGGTCTAGGGATAGAAAACCACCAATTTGTCCAACTTGGCCTAGAGTTTTCCTAGTTTGGGCCTTGAAAGCTGTAGCAAAGCCAACAGGCCTTGGCTCTGACTTCTCTAGTTCTTTAAATAAATTCTCTGTATTCAAGGAACGCTTCTTGATCATGGGGAATTTGGGTCAGTTGTTCTCCATAGCCAGACCTTTTAGTGTTCCTGGGTAAGACTGTAAGAAACTGTGTATAACATGACTTTTATAGGAATTACCAGTCCAGTGCTATTGTTAGCTCATTGTCACCTATGGTTTTATCATCTTCATGCCAATAACTCGATTGAAACTCATTCCTGTGTCTGTTGTCTGCTCAGGTCTCCCACGTGTTTCACTCTACTCTCTACCCATCACAGAGGCTCTAAACAAGATGATTTGTATTTGTATTGAAAATGTTATCAGGAGAAGCCAGTGGTCCTGCCAAGGCCTGACCCCGCTCCCCCAAGTGTAGGGGAATGTCAGGGCTGGGAGGCGGAAGGGGTTGGTGGTTGGGTAGGAAAACACCCTCATAGAAGAAGGGGTCAAGGAAATGGGATAGGGGGGTTATGGATTGGAAACTGGAAAGGGGATAACATTTGAAATGTATTCCAATAAAAAATAAGAAAATGTCATCAGAATGTGAGTATGTACTACTAATTATCTGATGATTATCATTTCAGGTCAGGTCAATATGGTGCAAGTGACCATCCCAGACACTTTTGTGAATGTGACTGTTGGATCTAATGTTACTCTTCTCTGCCTGTATACCACCACTGTGACATCCCTGGAAAAGCTTTCAATCCAATGGTCTTTCTTCCACAATAAGGAAATGGAGCCAATATCCGTAAGGATTCTCTAATTAAATTATTCCCACTTAGTACTTCCGACTGGAAATTGTTGGCATGAGAGTATGAAGGAACAGTAAAGTGTAAAGGAATTACTGAGAAGAATGACACAATTTGAGACACAGTTTTTAGGTAGCTGTTTAGTGAAGATGGTCACATGATTATGTGTATCGATTATTACAATTTTGTATAGTCAGCACCATGTGTCTCAGGTATTCCAGAACAGCCACAGGCCTTCTCATAGGTGAAATAAGCAGGAGCTCTTAAAGGACATTCTACAAATATGTCATTATTTTCAGAAGATCCCATTTCACATGTAAATCCTTCACAGATTTGAAGAGCTCTGCCAAATTTAATAACTCGAATCTGCCCGGCAAGGGAATCAACACATTGTTCCTGATTGAGTCTGACAGTTTAAGATCCCCCAGATTGATGGAGAATGCCATGGTAGTAATGAAATCCATGTAATTGAGGACAGCATGAAGTTAGAAGATAAAGGACAGAAGGGATGGACAAAAGGTTTGGGTAGATTAGGGTAGAAGGATGATTCCATGGGCAAACTGCCTATCACCAGATTTTCTTCATTTGGCCTTGAAAGTAATTCTTTTCGAAAATTATCCCAAGGCTAAGATTGTATTACATAGAGTTGTGTGTACATCTGTGCACACATGTATGTAAACACATATACCATTCATGCCCCCATATAATGGATTCTCAGAATGACTCATTGCCCAAAATAATGAAGAATCCAATACTGGTGGTTTGGAATAGCCAGCCACACCTGAGTTGGGTTTTGTCAAAAAGGGGAGGTTAGTGTAGCCCTAGAAAGATAAGGGAGTGAAGCCTGGAAAAAGAAGCGGAGGAGGAGGAAGCCGTGAGCGCAGAGGAACCTCTTCTTGGCTAGCTACTCTTCAGCTCCCACTGAGTCTTTGTAGGTACTGAATTTCAACACATGACATTGTGAATATTTCCTTATCAGAAAACATCACCAACAGGGAGACCCCGTCGGTGCTACACTGTATTCAGAGTTATACAGTTTTGTTTAATATTGGTTATGGTACACAATATCTGTATCACTCCATGCCCCTCTTCAAAATACAGTAGGATGAAAGGATTCATGGGAACTGATCTGACATAAGGCATATGAAAACATTTGGAAAAACATACACCGCTCCCATTTTTATCCCACACAAACAGCAGCAACAGTAGGACTACCAGTAGAAAATAACAACCGATTTCCATCACCCAAAATATCTGGACATGTTTATGTCAACTAAGAAATAATTGCTTTTCTCCATAGGTTGTTTTCAGTAGATAATCACAAGATCTCTTCTTTTTAAAATTTGATTTCTTAGGAGTCTTTTTTAACACACTGTTCATACACTTGAAGTCCTGCTCAGTATTCAAGTGGTGGCCGATTTGAGAGAGGCTTTAAGCATCTTTTGGGATGTTTTATGCTTGGTACTCAATTCAAGATGTCCTACACTTCCTGGAGACCAGGCCAAGTGAATCTGAGCTCAAGGGTGCAAATTTCAGACTTTGTTTGCATCCTCTGATTCTGGCATCTACAGAGCCACATCTTGATTGAAGTATAGCCACTTAAAAACTGGGGGGAAAGGATAACTAGCAGTGAATTTTTCTCAGGAAGAGACTGCAAAGGGGAAAAGCTTTAGGCAATCACAGTGAGTGTGTCTTGAGCTCAGGACTTCTCTTAGATGAACTTTTAAAAAACTCTATTGACAAGTGTTTGTTGAATTGTTTCTTTCCTTGCCAAATCAAATTAGGTCCTTTCTCCTGAGCTACTAGATCAAATGAAAAATGTTTGAAACCTGTACAATGCCATGCTGAGGAAGACCAAGGCTCCTGGAGGACAAGGATGCTGGGAAACACTTGCCAAACACAAAGCTTCTTGTCTTGTTTTCCCATCCTGCTTCAGTTTACCTACCCTTTCCAGGTCCCCATCACAGCCCTCTTTCAGTGTCTACTTTAAGATAACTGGATTTCTTCTCCTCTCCCCCCACCTCCCCTTCCTTCCCTCATGGGCTTTTCTTTGGGAATCAGTTTAGAGTCCCAGTAGAAACCTCCAGATGGATGTCAGTTCTGCTCCTAACTCTGCCTACTAGTTGGCTGAATTACCCTAGACAAGTAACTTGACTGTTTAGAGATTCAATTATCTTGCCTGTAAAATGTAGCTACTCACCTCTTTGAAAGCTTCAATGAAAAGCTTGAATGAGATGGATTTTGTAGAACACAAGGAAGCCTTCTAGCGCAAACTTTCAGTGAATATGAGCTCTTATAATTAACATTACCATTCGTAAGATTTATTTTGCAAAATTATCTCACCCATGCCCCAGCTATATTGGAAGGACTAGAGAAAACAGCCCAAAAAGATTCACTTAATATAACTGTATAACTGACCTGAGACAGAGTCTAGGGATTTCTTGGTCCTGGGCCCAGAAGTTGCTCTCCCTACCAGATCTCTAATGACTGGAGGGAGAATCCAGACCTTTTTCTCTGTTACTTTTCATTCCCAAGAAGAACTTGGTCAGCTGAGAGTTTGCAGACATCCTGGGTTGAGATAGTAGTTTTCAAAACAGAATTTAGCTTTCATCCTTGTTGCCTTCATTGCTTGAGCATGTCCATGAATTCAAGCTTCCATAGGGTACATTGTAAGTTCATCTAGTGAATGCTGGGGGGTATTAGTGGGATATTGAGATGACTAGATTGGAGATATAGCTCAGTTGGTAGAATGCTTGCATGAAGCCCTGGGTTGAGTCCCTAGCACCACATAAACCAGGCATGGTAGTGCATGTCTGTACTATTAAAACTCAGGAGGTGGAAGAAGGAGGATCAGAAATTCAAGGTCATTCATGAATTTCTAACAAGTTCAAGGCCAGCCAGTAATACAGAAAATGCCTTCTCAAGCCTCCCACCCTGACTCATGTATATGTAATAGAGACCGCTGTTTCTAGGACATTCTGTGGTATATGGGAGTAAAGCGTTGCTAGACTGACCACTGAGTCATTTAATTCAACTCATAGGTTGATGTGGCAATATAGCATGTAGCATTCAGCTCTCAGTTCCACTCATTTCTGCTCAAACACAGCCTGGCTCGCACCCCAAAACTGAGTGTATGGAGGAAAAGGCAGTCAGTCAGTGTCTAAAAATGATGCATTCAAGAGACGCTCGGGGAAGATGTAGCTGGACCTCTCAGGTAAGAAATCCCATTGGTGTACTACTAGACCCTTGTCCTAATTACAGTCTAGAACACTAGACTTGCTTCAGGAGTGGGATGGAAGGGTTTCTGTATGATAACAATAGAGATTAGTGTAAGCTCTCTATGATTCTGGGGAAGGTTGTTTTGTTGTGGTTTGGTTTTTGAAACAGGGTCTTGCTATAGAATGCAGGCTGGCCTTGAACTTAGCATCCTCCCGCCTCAGCCTACGAGTACTGGGATGTGTACTGTTTGTGTTAACACAAACGAGAGATGGCTCAACAGTTAAGAAAGCTTGCTACTATTGCAGAATACCTGAGTTTGGTTCCCAGAAACCATGTTAGATGGCTCACAATTGCCTGTAACTCAAAGTCCAGTATCTCTTTCTAGCCTCCTGGGGCATCTGCACTTGCACACACACAAAACCACACACAGATACACATGCATACACATAAATACATTTATAAAAATAAAACAAAATCTAGAGAAATTTTTAGTTTTCCCTTCTCATGACCATGTCTGGAACTCTTAATCCTCCTTCAAAGGATTCTGAGGGTTATAGCTGCTCTGACCAGGATAGTGGCCAGCTTTTGTCTCATGTCTATCTTCCTCGCTTCAAAATCATTGCATTAAAAAGCAATCCACCCTGAGGCCCAGTGTTTCCCAGGACCCAGGGCCAGATACTGTGCCTCAATGACCTCTCTAGGTCCATAGAAACTGCTCTTTCCATAAACCCTCTGATCCTAAGGACATAGTGTCCATTTGGACTTCTTTTCAGAAATGCCCTGTGTCTAAAAATATGGACAGATTCACTCTATCCCTTAGGGGATAATCTCTGAAAACGTACCTGGTACAAGCAGACTAACCAGGAAGTTTTGGGAAATCTGGTACCTCTCTGTCCATAGATGCTTCCTTTTTTTTGTCTCCCTTGTTATTGCTAAAAGTAGTGACAACACTTACCCATGAACAAAATGCACACTGATACTGCTTAACATGGCCTTGTTAGATAGTTATCTCCTACAATCCATTTAATATAATAGAAGAAATCCTTCGCCATTCTCATATCCACAACATGTCTCCAATTTGGACAACTACTTCCCCAGAATTGACTGTCTGTATTTTTTGGCTTCTTACATTTTAAAACCTGTTTTGTCCTATGCAGGTAGCATTATTTTGAATGTTTCTATAACTTTAAGGAGGGTTGGTTTCATCATTTCAGGGGAATTTAATAATGGAGAGGGCATTGATTTGATTTTGATTGTCCTTAGTGACATTTGGTGGGCACTAGCTAGAGATGTTAAATGCTCTACAATACATGCAACAGAGCCACACAACAAATTGCCCAAAGTGCTACTGTTGCTATCAGAGAAGAACCTTACAATTCTCCCATCTCTTTGTACTAATGCAGGTCCATTCTGGGCTTCATTTCATTTCTGTTGAAGAAGTATACCCAAGCAGGGATCTTCCACGATTTTATCCAAAATAGTCACTCAAATGGTGGACATCTCAAGCAAATAGCAGAGAGCCTTTTTGTGGCATTCTATTTCTGTTGTGTATAGGCATAGCCTCCATAGCAGAGACCTGAGAAATCTCTGGGCCTGAAGCCTTTTGCCACTTTCCAATCCATGTCTAGTTGCTTTGGGAGCAAAAGCAAGGAGCTGGAAAGGAGGGAAAAGGAAAGAATGTGCGGTTTAGCTGTGGACTCCCAGGCTTCCATATCTCCCAAAGGAACCTGGAAAGCAGTTCTGGAAGCTAATGGCATTTAGTAAATCCAACTCTGACTTAAATAGAAAGCAGATGGGATCCTTTCACGCCTTCTTGCTTATACATCAAGCCTCTAGTTTGAGAGCAGTGGTGCAAACTTGAGGCAACAACTGGCTACCAGCTGCACAGCCTTGTGTGACTAGAAACTTGGCATCAGAGGCAGAGGAAGGCTGCTGTGCAGAAACCAGGAACCTACAGTGCAGCTGGAGAATGAAACTGTTCAGCGTAGGAAGCACCAGACCAGGGAATGGCAGTGACTGGCATGAGGTAGAAAGGAAGACTATCATATGCAATGGAATGGTCCCAAAGGGGACAGTAAATCATCCCCCTTGTCTTGGGCAAGACTGAGAATGTTCTCTTAATGTATACTATGGGAGACCTAAGGCTTGGATTCCAGGTCTGATTGTAAATTGACTGTGTGAACTCAGGAAAAATCACTTCCTCTCTTAGGGCCTCAGTGTCATCTGTAATAGATGAGAATGAATCAGAGTTTGCAAACTGGAGGCCTTGGGGCCTGGTTTGGCTAACAGATGTATTTGGGTTGGCTAGGCAAGCATCTTGTTTCCACAGGTTATGCCAGCTCCTCAGTAATAAATACCACGGTCCCCGGTCCCCTCTGGCCTTCTTAAGCCTACCCATACTTATAGACTGACCCTGCCCCAGCTTCTTCTCATATTTCCAGTATCCAGCCAGCCCCTGATAGCTCCTGAACCTCTGTGACATGAACTAAGTGATCTGACAGAGGACGCAATCACTAATAGCCTCTTGTGACTCTACCCAACAGCCACCAACAAAGAGGGCAAGAAGAGGAGATGTTGAGAGAAAGCAGGGCTTTTGGTCATGAACATGAACACAGGCAGCAATGGGTATCATTTTAACAAGTCCTACTTTAGGAAACATTGGCATGGATTTTCTTGAAGCAGGGTTCCCCTCATTCCTGCCAAGGATGTGGCCTGTTGAACACACGAGGCTTTTCCTTGGCATCAGTTGTAACTTGTAGTCCTTCCAGAGTTATTAGATAAACAGTTTGGAGAAAGCATTCTTTTCTTGTTTTCTTCCTAAGAATAATGATAAGTCAGTGGACTTGCCCAAGCAGAAAGTCCCTTCATCTACCTGTCTGGCTAACATTTGCGACTCTCCTCTTCAGATAACAGCCTGAACTCCAAGTCTTCTGTCTCATCTCTTTAGTGTCTATGCCTGTGAGGGAAATATTGATTGGATTGCAGTAATCTAATAATCTAGTAAGGAGCTTGATGGAAGGGGTGATGGATCAGTTACATGTCTGAGACCTCATTGTTTACTTACGTGTCACTTTCCCCTTGATTCAGGTCCCACTAGGAGACTTGCTTCTTTCCATTTAATTTTTGTTTAAATTTTATTTATTTGTTCTTTATTAAGACAAAGTCTTCCCTGTAAGTCATTCTGGCTGTGTACTTGTGATCATTTTTGATTCCAAACATATGCCACCATGACACTTCTAAAACTTAGTCCTTGTCTAAAAGGTTCTCTTGGAGCCTCGTCTCTGCAAAATTGAGGTCCTTTCACCTAGCCTCTCTAGAACTTTCTGTGGCAAGATTGATGTTGCATCTCATTGTGACATCATCAAACATCATAAAACAGGGCTGACTTGTTTCTTCTTGGGAGCAGAGGAACTGGCCAGAGGCATAGGTTGGAAGGGGCTGTCTTGATGGCAGTGGCCTGGGCTCCAGGTAAGACACAACAGGCTCTCTTGCTGCCTATTCATAAGTAAATAGATGTAGTGTTAACTGTCAGTGTAGTAAAGTCTTTTAATAAATTAAATCTACACCTACCTCATTTGAGTACATTGAGTTGCTGGTAGCTTTAAGGTTTCTAGCTCCTGGTTAAGTTCGAGGAGAGCGTGGAATAAATTAATGGACTATAAGGCAGCAAGTTTAGGCCATAAAAGAATGTTAAAGAAAACAATGGAGAGAGGAAGTTGTTTACATTTTGCTTCTTTTTTTTTAAATTCGTCAATATTTTGCTTGTTGTTCTTGTTTTAAAATATATTGCTTTTCTACCCAGAAGCAGAAAGGCACATTTGAGTTCTACTAGACACTATTACTATCTGCTGTTTTGTCTGACTCTTCTCTTTTTAAGAGATTGATTAGATAAAGAATCCCGGGCAAGGAATTAGGGGAACTGCTTCTTCTTCTGGTTAAGTTGGTTTTGCTTGTGTGTCCCCATTTTTACTCAGCTGAGGGCAGAGCATAGGAGATCATCCATGCTAGGTAAGTGCTCTGCCATTGGAAGTCCCCTCCCAGCCCCTCAACTGTTGATTTTGTACCATTTAAAAAACCTCTCCTGGCTTCAGCTTTCTCCTACAATGTGAAGCTAATGAATTAAATGAACCAGGAGAACCATGTAGAAGATTTTATGAAAATAACTTGTCTCATTACACTAAAGCAATCCCAATTTATGGGACATACATTGGAATCACTGAATGATCCACATTTATATTAATTTAGCAAACTGTGTACACAGACTATTGTGAAGGGAACGCAGGTCTTTAATACCTCATCTAGTGATTCCCAAGTTGCAGTCACTCATGCCCCAGCCTCATACTTTTTGTCATATTTGTGTATTCCCAGAACTTTTTCTTTTAGTTAATAGTTTCTATACTGACTAAGACTTTTAAAATCTTAGAACCTTAATGTCACCTAAGCAACAATATCCATAAACTCACATATTTGGTATGCTAGATGTGTTTCTCTTTTTTTTTTCTTTTTTTCCGGAGCTGGGGACCGAACCCAGGGCCTTGCACTTGCTAGGCAAGCGCTCTACTGCTGAGCTAAATCCCCAACCCTTAGATGTGTTTCTCTTGAACATTAAAGTTAGTCGGCATTCATTTAGACATCACTGAAAATCAATTTCCTACTTTGGAACACATTGCTCTGGCTCCTTGTTCACAGGTAGAAACTAAAAGGTTAGGCAGATTAGCTATCTTTGGTTCTTATCACCTAGCAAGTTGCTATGGAGGCATAGCTAGGGGATGCCTCATGTGACCACATCACAGTGAGAGCAGAGTTGTGGACCAACCTAGGCCAGACCTCTCTACCATGGGATTCTTGTCCCATGGTTACCATTGATACCTAAAATCAAGCTATTTAATAGAGGTGGGAGTAGTAGAATTCAGGTCTTTCTTAAATAGAATTAATTGCTTTTGATTGTAAAATATATTTTTAAAGTAATTTTTGCTATATAATAGTATCTTTTTGTTATTTTTAAATTTGGTGTATGTGTACTGAATTACATCATTACTTCCCTCCCTCTCCTGTCTCCAACCTCCCCCCCATCTTTACTTTACCCCTTGGTCCCTCTTAAATTCACGATTATTTTTCTCTTATAATTATTATATGTGAATAAATATGTAACTCACCAAGTCCATATAGTGCTATCCATATGTATATAATTTTGAAGCTGGCCACTTGGCATTGAATAACCAATTAAAGGACTCATCACGGGTCGTGGAGAGAATCCTGATTCTCCCTCTTTCAGTAGTCACTAAGGTCCCTGTAGCTCTTCTTTGTAATGTTTTGATCATATTTACCCCCGTCCACTTTTCCAGGTCCACTACCTCCCTTCCCTAGCCACTTTTTGTGTCCTCTCTTTTTTCTACCCATCGAATCCTATTTGTGCTGCCAATATGTTCTTGAATGGGTGACCTTCACTGGAGTGTGCTTGACTGACTTCTCAGGGACAGTATTCTTAAAGCCAACTCTCCCTCTCCCAGCAGCTATCAGTTGCCAATTGCTTCTTCGCTAGGGGTGGACTTCATGCCCGCCTTTTCTCTCCATGCTGGGATTTGGTCTTTCTTGATCTTCCTTGAGCGTGTATTAAAAGACAGTCTTGTTATATAACTTAGGTGATTCTCAAAATCCTAGTGCTCCTGTTTCAGCTTTCCAAGAGAATGAGACTTTAGCTTTATGCCACTGCTTGACTCGAGTCCAGTATATTGTAATGATGACCAAAATGGATCCTGTCCCCTCAGATGAGTCATCTGAAGTTCTTTATTCTCTTATTTGACATGGAGAGAAAGAGGGTAGCTAACATGGACCAAGTGCACTGTTGGCCTTTTACTAGTTTATGTGGATTTATCTTACCACTAGGAAAGAATGAGACCAAGTGATTTCTCAAGGAATATTCTGACCTGAAGTTTTTCATTTCTAACAAACAGAAAAAAATCCATGTGTGATTATCTAATAGGTACATGTGCATGAAAGGGACATGGACATTTAAACTTCTAGGGAAAGCAGTCTTATTGGGCAAGGTAAATGTGAGTCAGAAGTTCATAAAGTGGTAAATATCTCTTGAGATGTATCTTATCTGTGTTTATATGAAGAGCTTCTACTGGGTAGATTGAGCAGGTCTTGTTCTCCTAACCCAAGGCTAGAAATTAAATTCTCTGAACTCCAATTGTCATTCTCTTCTGCCCTGCCCTAGTGACGTCACAGAGCTATTAGGAGGCAAATGAAGATAATGGCTACCAACAACAGTAAGAAAGTTAAATGCACCACTAAACTGGGGCTCCCAGAAACACATATGGAAGGGACTTCCTGGTAGCTCATCCTCATCCTGGATACTCTCAGGTTCTCATTTGAATTATTTTTCTATCCTAGATCTACTACTCTGAAGGTGGACAGGCTTCAGCTATTGGGCAATTCAAGGATCGAATAATAGGGGCTACTAATCCTGGTAATGCATCTATCACCATATTGCATATGCAGCCAGCAGACAGTGGAATTTACATATGTGATGTCAACAATCCTCCAGATTTTTTTGGAAAAAACCAAGGCATCCTTGACGTCACTGTCTTAGGTATGGACATTATTTTCATGTCTTTTCTTGAAGCAACTTAGGACAGTGAATGAATCTAGTCATTGGGCTATGGTATTAATTATATCCCTGGGGCTAATTGTCCTTTCTGCTTTGCTTATTATCAGAGACAGTTTTATTAATTTAAGTTTTATTTTATTAATAGAGACAGCTTTCCAACTCAACCCATATAGTAATACCTAAAACTTACCATAAAATGTACAGAAACAGTAGCCAGAGAGAAGGGACCACTAAAATTACATGGTAAATAACATAACCTCTTTGCAGATATAGCTCAGAAGAACAGAGTGAGACACTCACTGGTCTACCAAATGATCGCCAGTAACTCTTTCAGGAGGAATTTGTACTTAGAGCCACTCTTAGCTACAAAACAAAACAAAAAACAGCTGTCAACCTATTTATTCCCTTTCCCAAGCCTACTACTCTTCTCACCATGAAATCATTCTTTCAAACAAAACAGAAGGGTTCACTTTTTAAATCTATCTATCTATCTATCTATCTATCTATCTATCTATCTATCTATCTATCTGTCTGTCTGTCTATTCATTTACTTATTATTATTTTAAATTTTGTTTCCTTTTCTTTTGAGGCAGAGTCTCATGGAGCCATAGCTAGCCTTGAGCTTGCTATGTAATGGAGTATGACCTTGAATTTTGGTTAAGGGGGTGGGACTCTGTTTTCAAAATGCTAATGCTATTTGGAAAAATGATACTTGTGAAGCCATTTATAAGAATTAAGTTATGATGAATACATGTTTATTCTATGACACTGGACAAAGTATATCTGCTCTCAGAATAGACTTGGAGAAGTCCATTTATTTAGGACTTTTGGTGCCCCTGCCTTGTGCATGGAACTATAAGCTTACTAGTGATGGAGAAATGGCTTTTGTCCTTGAGGATCACCCATTGTTGTTGTTTGCTTGTTTGACTGGGTGATTTCCAGGGATCATTCCAACTCTTGAGAATACTAAAGACCTAATTGCAGACTGTAAAGAAGAAAATATTAGAGGGACGGAAAGAAAGGCTTGAAACCCTTACAAGTAGCCCCCAAATGAAGCTGGTCTAGTCATTGCTCCTGTTTTGAGTTTGCGCATATGCATCATAGAAAAGGAGACCCTGGGCCAAATTCACTGACTATGTAGTTGAGGGGCTTAAAGAAGCAGCAAATGACAACAAGGTACACATCTAAAAGAACCATCCACAGTTGTCTTGCTACCCATGTGATGCTAAAAGGAACCAATTGATGCTTACTGTGAACTCTGTCATTGCATCTACTGTCCTGAAGAAGGAAATGTTCCCCAAGAGGTAATGTTTAAGAGTGGTTTTCTCAGTTGTGTTTTATTGTGCTGAACTTTGTGTTAGGCATTAGGGTATAGAAATAGATGAACCCCATTCCTAGAACAGCTTATGTTGCAGTTCAGAAGATCAGTCATGGATGAGGGAATACAGTGTGGCAACAATGCCAGAAAACATGAGACGGGAAATCAGAAACCTTGGTTCTGGAAGACCTTTCTCTGTTCTGACTGACCTCATGCAATGTAGTCTATCACTCCTGGACCACTGTTAGATAGGTTTTAAGTCTGCCTTCTTTACTGATTTATTATGAGAATTCAATTAGGTGCTGGGGATTAAAGGGCCTTTTAATGTTCGAGTAATTTGAGGGATTAATCCTCTAATGATTTTCTGTTGCTGCTATGTCTCTGCGGTGATCTGAGCAGAAGCAATTGTCAAGAAAAGGCTTGGAAATGGCCTTGAGCTAAGCTACACAGGAAGCTTAATTTTCTTAAAATTGAAGTTCAGATGATTCCCAGTGAATTTCCACAAGCTAAAGCTACCTTAAGCTAGATTTTGGTTTGTCTGTTGGCCTATGAGTCTTTGGTTCATTGCCATGACTTTGTCATAATTTCTTTGAAGCAGCTGAACAATCTAAACATTTCCTTATCTAGATACAGTGAAAAATTCTATTTTATTAACAAAAAAAATCCTAAGATTTTCAACCTTCCAGAAATAGTGATAGTAAATTATCTCTAAATTTTCAAAGTCAGTTTGCAGTTCTCAAATCCCATTGTATATGAATACCATGATTGGGCCTGGACAAAGCAGAAATGGGTGAGTTGGAGAGACCAGTTGTGCAGGAGAATTATTGATACTCCATTGAAGATGGCTGTTCATAGCACTACATTAAAAAAAAACTCTTTATTATGTTGAACTCACAAATAAAAGTGCCACATAGCTAGATTATGATTACCATTCAAACAAACACTTGCCCAGGCCCAAACTCAGTGAAAACTTGAGTTAGAATGGCCATGCTAAACCCATGGGGTTTTGCTTAGGCCTTTCCTCCATCACTGTCATTTGCATTGTTGTGAACTTATTAATTCAGTCTAAAAAAAATCTATGAGAGAGTTCAAACTAGGAAAACAATTAGCTTTATCTTCTTTTTGGAGATTCATGTGTCCTTTTGCCTGCATTCTGTTCCTTCTTGTCACCTAATGCCAGTTTTGGTCTCTTTTCTAAATGTTATACTACACCTATTATCCAAACTGTTGTACTATACTCATAGTGTGTACATAGGTACACAGCTGTGACGATAGGTACAGTGTAGCAATGCATCTTTGAGAGACATTTTTTGCCCAACATGGCTATCAATTCTATGTATTTACTTTGCATTCATGAGTTTCTTAATCAAAGCCAGAGAACATAGTTCAGTTACTGTTCTAGGCAATGAAAATAATAAGATGTCAAAGACAGGGTCTCAGACCTCCAGAAATCCAATCTAGTGAAAAGACAGATTGCAAAGAAGCTTTCAGTGTGTGTTTTGAGGGAGAGGACTGAAGGCATGGGGGAGGGGGCAATGGATAACTTCAAAAGGGGAACTAGAGAAAGCTTATCAGGGAAATCAAGTTTTGTGCTGGCCAGGGAAAGATGCCCAAGAGTGTGTCTGGCAGAGCACAGGCTGAAGTGGCAGGTTACAATTCACGTAAAGAAAGCAGCAGTGAACAAAGAAGCAGGTGCTTTCCTGGATGGCTATTCATTTAAGAGATTTCCACTAGTTATGACAACTTTGGAGAATCAATCTCTGAAAAATTCCCAGACTGACTCTGAATAATTACTATGTGTACATTTGGAGTGAACACCATCTCCATTCTGCAGTTTGACACGTAAAGTTATTAATTTAGATGAGCTTTGTGAACACACGGAAGCATTTTTATTTATCTTCTGAGATGAACCTTTTCCTTCCATTCCCATTCTGATGGAAGCAATAAAGCCAAAGGGTAGATCAATGGCTTTGCCAATAAAACATACCAGCTCTTTTGGGGACTTTAACTGGATGAAATGTCAGCTCAATTCTGATTTTGTAGTTTTAGAAGGCATATAGCCTTACGGTTTGCCTCAAAATGAGTCACCTAGTGTTTTGTTAATAATAAAAAAAGAGATAGAAGGAGAAAAAGAAGACGAGGCCTGATCTGGGTTTAATTCTGGACTCAATGAACAAGTGTCAGTTATTCTAGGTTGTTTAGTCCTAGTGCCTGACTTTTTAATGTTGAAATACCCACATTTTAGTGTTGAAATTGCTCTGTTCTAATACAGGGGCTATTTATTTTAAGACACTAAGCCTCATCATAGTTGAATATGGTTAAATGACTTACTTTAAGGTAGGTAAATCAAGTTTTTCCTCAACTCAGAAAGCCATTGAAATGGAAGAGAGAATTGAAATCTAAGTAGGAAATACTCAAAATCAAAAGACATTAGTTTTCAGAGAATAGTGAAACATTGTGAAGAGTTGTGCTTATATACATCTGACTTCTTTGTTTGTAACAAGGGTTTGAGTCTGAGATGGCTTACCAGAGCAGAAGCTTATAAAAGATTGATTTCAATAGCAAAAATTAGTCTAATCAATAGCCAACAGCAATTCCACGTACAAGTCCCGGTTTATGGTATTTTCATTTGACCAGCTAGAACTTAGACCATTTCTTATTTATATTTTATAGATGAGTCAAACTGAGGTTTAGTTTCAATTAAGTAACTTGCCCAAATACCTATTATGTAAAGTTGCAGACTTGGCTTTCTGAGATGGGAAAAACGTGATTTACCTGCCTTCAACTAAGCCATTTAACTATGGCTAGGCTCAATATCTTTTAACAAAATGGTCTGAACGTTATAGACCCCTGTATCAGAACAGAGCAATTTGAACAATAAAATGTGGATATTGAATCTAGCTCTGTGATCCTGTGTCCAGGCAGAACCAAAGGCATGAATTTACATTTAAAATGTAAATTTCATAAGTTTGGGAGTGTTAACTGCTAGAGGGATAGTTTTTATAATCCAATTTAAGATAAGAAGAGCTAGATATGGTGGCTTATGCCTGCAATTCTAGCACTCGGGGGGGGGGTAGATGACAGATGATCATGAATTGAAGGTTTATCATAGCAAGTTTAAAGTGAGCCTAGGCTACATGAAACCTTGCCTCAAAAGACCCACAAACCAACCAACCAAAAAAACAAAAGGTGAATGTTAATTGGAATGTGTACAATTTATTTGTATATGTCATTTAGGAGAGAGTGGGTGACACAAAGCAAGTAGGATGGAGAGATTGTGACTCCCAGCTACCTACAGAATGTCTCCATCCAAGTGCTGTCATAAAGAGCTGAAAAGTCAGCAAGTGGCAAACTGCCCCCAGTGTCCCTCCTCCTTCTCATCCCTTCCTCTAAAACTTGTTCTTTCACCTGAATTCTTTATCTTGGGTGACAGCACTGATCATGGACTCAGGAGCAGAAGCTTGGAACTAACCATAGCTCTTCCCCTGTTCACCATCCTCTGTAGCTAGCTAGCCACTAGCTCCTGTTGACTCCATTTTCCTAATACCTCTTGAATCGCTTTTCATCTGCCTCAGGAACCCTTAATATCTGAGAGCTCCATGGGAAGTATTAGAAAAATCCGTATCCCTACCTTTCCTAAACTCCTTCCATGGTATTCCTGTTTCCAGTGCAAAACACATATAATACAGAGCTCTCCTGGGTGTAGGTCCCCAGTGGTCTGTAACTTCATCTCTCATTATCCTTAACCGCATTTCAGAACTGGGACCAAGGTGCTTCTGAATCTGTAGTGCCTAGTCCTGTTCTAGACAGATAGAAGGCTTATAGCTAAATGCTTGCTGAGTGACAGAAAAATAAAGATTGCAGCATCATAGAGCACATATGCAAAATGGGCTTCTGTTGAAGAGAAACACGGGCAAATTCAAGCCTCGCAGCAAGTTTAGGTCACCTATAGATAAATAAATGAAAAACTGCCTCACAAAGGAATAGAGAATGTAATATTGATGGAATATTTTAAAATTTATTTTCTAAAAAGGGCCCTGGTTTCATTTAAGACTGCTTTTAAAACATAAGCTATGTTTCTCCTCAGAGTTTGCTTACATTTGGCTGTTTTAATAAAGGCATATTTTAGGATACAATGAGGAAATGCATGGTTATAAATCCGGAGAAGAGGCAGACAGAAGAGACACTATTTGAATGTTAATGGGCTTCTGACTAGATGGCTCCTGCAGCTGAAGTGCTCTACTCCCATCTGGTGGTACAATTAGAAAACTGTCCCCTATTTTAAAAAAAAAAAACCTTTTTAAAGACTAAACTAAATAGAGTAAATAAATGTATGTTCTATTGGTTTGTGACATGACAGCAAGAAGGTGACTGCGATGGACACAGACCGCCATTTTCCTGCAGGAATCTTAATCTTTTCCATTGCCTTACAGTCAAACCTTCCAAGCCCTTTTGTTCCATCCAAGGAAGACCAGAAGCAGGCCACCCTATTTCCTTGTCTTGCCTTTCTGCCTTTGGAACACCATCTCCTGTGTATTACTGGTATAAGATTGAGGGGAACACCATTGTGCCAGTAAAAGAAAGCTTCAGTGAGTATTGCCTTTCCGAACTTCTGCCTTGGCCTGGTGTTTGGGTTGCCTAATAGTATGTGCTGTCCAAAGCTCATTGAAGTGCTCAAACATTTCTTCTCTTGATGTCAGTGTGTGTGTGTGTGTGTGTGTGTGTGTGTGTGTGTGTGTGTGTGTGTGTGTGTGTGTGTGTGTGCATGTGGGGTGGAGGTGTTCTTAAAATGAAGCCCATCTCCTAACATGATGATTGTGGCATGTCTATTTCCCAGAGTGCAGAATTCATCTGAGAGGTAGTCAGTGGGGAGGGTCTGTGTTGGGCTACTTTTAGAGCATCCCAAGAGACTAGTTGGAGCCTATCCGTCAGAAGAGGCCACTGTAAGAAAGAAGGTGGGAATTAAACTGAGATGACAAGAGATCTTAAACATCTGTTTCCTGGTTTTGACAGACTCAGCCACTGGAGTTTTGGATATTGGAAATCTAACAAATTTTGAAAAAGGTTATTACCAGTGTACTGCCATCAACAGTCTTGGCAATAGTTCCTGTGAAATTGATTTAACCTCTTCAGGTGAGTTGACCATATGGCTTTCATACTTTACCCTTGAGTCAAGTTGCTTGGACCTACCAGCTGAGCATTCTAGGATCTCTTTTTAGTTCTTCTTGCCTCTCTGGAGATTTCTGTGCTTTAGTGGTAAGTTGACATGATGAATGGCCATTGCAGTCTCTAATACTTACATAATCACTAAATTCTTCCACTGAGAAGTTCACTTAAGCATCAACAATCATTAGAAAGTAAGTATGTTTATGCAATAAATAAAAACAGTGGTGTTCTTAACAGTCTAGAATGTTCTTTCTTACATGGCTTTTTGGCTATCTTTGTCAAATGTACAGCTCACAGACTTCCTGCCTTAGATTGGCCTCTAGAAAACACAGGGAAACACTTGAAGATAAGGCGCAAGCAGGACTTTCTGACAAGGACTTCAGTAGCCCAGGAAATAATAGCAAGAACAGATAAATGAGCTTGCTCTTGTATGAAATTTAAAAGTTTTTGTATAGCACAGAAAATAAGGAACTGAAAGAAAATGCAACCTAGAGAATGGAAGAAAATGTTGTCCAACCATTTAGCCCACAGATGATTGTTACCCAGAATATATGAAGAACCTAAAAACAGAACAGAGATAATCCAATCAACAAATAGGTAGATGTTTTGTACAGACAGGTCTTGGAAGAATTACAAGTAGGCAACAAGTATATGAAAAAAAATTCAGTGTTTTTTACCATCAGAAAGTGCACATCAGAATTCTGGTGAGCTTCTGATATATGACTATTATCAAGAGATCAAACAACAAATTTAAGCAAGGCTATGGAGGAAAAGGAAGCGCTTCCCGCATTGCTGGCACGGATGTGAACTAGAGGAACCACAACGGAAATTGGTAGAGACGATCAACAATGACAACAACAGAGCTGCTGTATGATCCAGTTGTAATACTTCTGAGAGTCAAGGAACTCACATTCAGCACAGCACAGGGAGAGCTGTAGAACCCTGCTGAGTCCAAGCTTACTTCAGTCAGGCTCCAGACTCAGAGATTGCCATCACCGCATGAGCGCATAGAGTTTTATTCAGCCACAGAGAACAGTAGCATTATGTTGTTTCCGGGGAAATGGAAGTGAGAATTAGCACATTGAGTGAAATAAGCCATGTTCAAAAAGACAAATATCACAAGCTTTCTTTCATAGGCAGAATCTGGAGTTTTAAAAATGACATGAGAGTAGAAGGGAGAGTAAAGGATCCAGAGGGAGGAAGTTGGAAGAGGAACAGGAGGAATAACAGGGATGAGAATATGATCAAAGGAAGTTACATGGTGTACATCTGGGAAGGCATAATTATACACATAATTTTATTTGATTTCTATGTTCTGATAAACATAAAGCTAAAAGTTTAAAGACAAATCTGTTTATAATAATAACCAGTCACATTTATAGTCAAAATAACCCAATGTTTGTTATTAATATTCAATTATTTGTCATATCCTTAACATGAGCAATATCTCTCCCAACCATCCCTACCACCCTACTTATGGAAGCAGAATAAATACATTGTTAGTTTTATTTTCCCAAAGGGTACACTGAACCTTAGAGAGGTAAATGACTTACCCAAGTTCATCAAGTTACTAACTTGCACCACTGGGATGCCTCTAAATCTCTTCCTCTTGGAAGGCACCTATTTACTCTCTGATATTCACATTTAAGAGCCCTGGTACTGACAGATTAAGCCAAATCCTGGGACAAGCCCTTATAAGGGATGTCTTGTCAAACCTCTTTGGGATCCCTTCCTAACTCTTAGAGCCCTGCTGTCTGCCCTCCATTCTCATATCACTTTCAACTCTTTCCTCTGACCATCTCCATTGTCTTTCGGTACTTCTCCCTCGATTTGTTGTCTGCCCTTCTACAGACAGACTCAAGTTGCAGATGTTCAGTCACTTAAGATTAGTACTCTTGGCTTTTCTTTCCAATGACCTCCAGCATTTGCCTGGCCTGCCTGCCTGCCTGCCTGCCTTCCTTCCTTCCTTCCTTCCTTCCTTCCTTCCTTCCTTCCTTCCTTCCTTCCTTCCTTCCCTCCCTCCCTCCCTCCCTCCCTCCCTCCCTCCCTCCTTTCCTTTCCTTTCCTTTCCTTTCCTTTCCTTTTCCTTCTTGCCTCCTTTCCTTTCTCTGCTCTCCTATCCTTCTCTTCCTTCTAAGTCACCTATTAGATATCTACTATGGATGGTCCTAATTGATGAAGAGACCAAGGTTAAGAAAAAAAACCACGTCTTTCACTCAAGGAGCTCACCATTCAGCTACAGAGCTAAACAAAGGCTGTGTACGCTGAGTATATAGGACAGCAAAAATGGAACACTTATGGTTACAGATGTGGAGCAGCTGTGCTGGCTAGGTACCATTTGAGCTGTCACTTGAAGGTACTAACAAAGGCTATTGTTTCTGTAAAATGGAGGAGACATTTTAAAATGTTGTCCAACAAAGAATCATAGTACAGGTGTTTCAGAGTTGTGAACAGTATTTAATTTTCATAAATTGAATATTTAATTAATATTGTGCTATAATTGTGTTGGGCAAATGTAGTGGGAGACGAGGAGAGCTTAGAAACTCAAAAGGGAATAGAGAGCACTGGGGAAAGGCAGGCCATCTAAGAACAAGCCTAATAGAAATGTGCAGCTAAGAGCAACTTCAGAAAAAAACCAAGAGTAGTCGGAGTGGGTCAAGAGAATACTGTTCTGTTAAGTTTAGAGTCCTTTAAAAATATTTCATGTGTGTTCCTTTTGCTTTATTTTTATTGTCTTATAATTTTGCTCATTTGTATAATGAATTGTAGTCATTTCCACACAGCCCTGTGCCCCCTCTCACCACCTCTCTCCTAGTAGAACTCATTTTCCCAACAAGTCCCTCTTCTCCTTTGATGTCTATGTGTGGGGCCCACTGAGTTTAATTAGAATGTCTTGCCTAAGCATTGGTCGATTATTTACTTGAGCAATGTCAGTTTATCCGTGGGTATACCACTGAAGACGAATAGCATTACTTCCTCCAACCACTGCTGATGGTTCACAGCATGGGTCTTTCACTCATCCATGAGGAAATGTTAAAGGGCCCAATCTTGTTTGATTATTGTGCAGATAACCACAGCTGCAGGGAATTCATGAGTGCAGTAGCTATGTCATATCCGGAAGACATTTTTTTTTGTATTTTTGTTTTGTTTTCTTTTGTTTTTTTTTGCTGCCCAGCTCCCCATCCCGTCTCTTAATGTTCTCCCCACTCCTTCTTCTGTAGTAGTCCCTGAACCTTGGTGACAATAGTTGTTCCATTTAGGGTTTCTGAGACACGTCTTTCTATGCATATAGCCCAGGCTGGGTTCAGACTCAAGCTTTTTCTCCCTCAGCCTTTTGAGTGCTACAATCATAAGCATGCACCATTGAGTTTGGCTAAATGGATTCCTCTATTTGTAAGAAGCAGAAGGATCTTTTATGCATTCTTCATTTCAAAATATAAACCATTGTTCCCTGCTTAAGGGGAAATAGATAGGGATAGTCTAGTTTGTGACCCAGACATGTTCTGTCAGGGACAATACCTCTGGGCTTGAAGGTCTGGTGCTCAGCTGGAGTGTCTCATACTCATTAAACTTTTCCACAGACTGATGTAATAAACCAGATGCCTCTCTATCCAGATGGCATATCCTTTCCAGTGACTAGAATGCAGGCAGCTCCTTCATGAGCAAGGAGTGTGTGGAGGAGAATCTTTTTAAGGAAGCTTTTTGATTTTACTTAGGCCCTAGAAAAGCTGATTAAATGTTTTTCCCTGTAATAGACCATGTTTCTGGTAACCAGACTGCCATGCCATGTCTCTGGTCACATAAATGCACAGTGGAAACTTTGTTCCCTAAATACTGCTTTAAGAACAAACCTGCCAGCCAAGTAGGCATATTTTTCTTCCCTTGTATGCACGTCAACGCGAAGCTACACAGTCACTTCTTCATCCACTAGGACTCTAAGTAGCAGAATTCTGGGGGTTTCTTTTCCCTCAACTTCTACGTATCACTTTCTTGCTCTGTGAATCTTCCCAGTAGCTTTCACCAAATGCACGTGTATGAGAAGGAGATGTGTTCTGATTTCCCAACTTTTTATCTGTGGCCTCCAGATCCAGAAGTCGGAATCATCATTGGAGCCTTGGTCGGTGCCCTGACTGGAGCTGCTATCATCATCTGTGTCGTGTACTTTGCCAGGAACAAAGTTAAATCCAAGCAAAAGAATTTAAATTCCAGCACAGAGCTTGAGTAAGCCCCTTTTGACTTCCAGCCACATCCCAATTGTTGTCTTAACTTGAATGCAAGCATTCCTGGGAAGTAGCTTCCACTAGCCTCCCCCTCCCCAAACACCCCTTTCTACATGACCTATCAAGGTTAACTCTCTGCTTGTTCTCACTGTTTTTACCCAAAACATGATGGTCCCTGTTTATTGAGCCCTGTGTGCTGGACTCTGTTGTAAGCACTTATATCAACAAATTTAATCATCACAAAAGTCCTTTTAGGTCAGAAACAATGTTTTAGGATCTAATAATAACATGTTTATTTTTTATACCGACACAGTCATAAACACAATTGTGAATATTTTAATGTAACGGGAGACCTACAAAAGGCAAAAATACACAGGGCCCCGGGAAGTCAGAATTTGGTTGGCCCACAGCCTGTGCTCTTAAGTACACTGCTATCTATTCCACAGTGTAGGCGATGCTCATTCACTCGCTCTCCCTTTCCTCTTCCATTTAAACTTGTTTTTATTTGTTTGAGATTCTAATTATGACATTTCCCCCTTCCAAATCTTCCCATATATGCTTCTCTGCTCTCTTTCAAATTCATGGCCCCATGGTTTTCATGAATTGTTATGGTGTGCAGATATGTATATTTGTATGCATATATTCCCAAATACAACCTGCTAATATGTATACTGTTATCCTGTGCAAATTTTTATGGAAAACCAGTAGGCATTGGATAAACAATTGATGCACCCTTCCCTGGATTTCCATCTTCTTCATTCCAAAAAGGAACCAGGATCCAAGTACCAAGGAGTTGGAGATAGAGATCCAACTGAGTCATGGATTGGCCCTCAAATACCTTATTAATTTTTCAGACTCTTTTTTTCAATTTTAGTTTTCTGCTTTTTAAGTGCTGGTGTGTCTTTCTTGGACTTTCATATTGTCGAAATCAACCCTTTCTCAACTCCAGAACAGACACACATGGTCTGACAGCAGGTCAAAATGTCAGAATGAGCAGATGTTTGAAACCTATGGTTCTCTACCTGTGGGTTGTGACCCCCTTTAGCAAACCTATATCTCCAAAAATATTTATATTATGATCCATAACAGTAGCAAAATTGCATTTATGAAGTAGAAACTAAAATAATTTTATGGTTGCAGGTCACCACAAAAGAAGGCACTATATTAAACGAAGGTTGGGAATCGATCATTAGGGTGTATTTGATACTAAGGCTGCATTGTATGGCTTCATGTGAAATTTCCAAGTGTGGATCTTCCCTAATGTTTTTCTGGTGATTCTTTCTTATAGGCCAATGACAAAAGTACACCATTCCCGACAAAATGAGGCTATTCCAGCGGGTGGCATCCAGCTAGAAGGAACTCTGCCATCTTCCATCCATGCCAGCCACAACACTGAACCTACCACTGCAGTCTTGGAGCCAGAATATGAGCCTAATCCCCCGCTGGAAACTGCCACACAGCCTGACCCTGAACCAGAGGGTTCAGGGCCGATGCCAGTGCCTGAGACGGAGATTCAACTGCAGCCAGAGATGGAGCTGGAACCGGAGACAGAGCCTGAGCCTGAGCCTGAGCCTGAGCCTCAACCTGAGCTTGAGTCAGAGCTTGAGCCCGACCCCCAGTCTGGAGTAATAGTTGAGCCTATGCGTGAGGAGGAAAAGGAAACAGTTAAGGCATAAACAGTAAGGCACGGCATTGAAGTATGGCAGTTCCCAGTAAAGAACCCATTCCTGGCTTTTAAAATTCGATGGACTTAACCAGCCCCCAGTTTGTCCGACCATCATGGACAATGTTCATCTAACAACATGCTCATTCCAACCATTAATCCAAAATAAAGAAATCAAGGTTACTAGTAAAGAAATGCTATGTTTTTTGCCTTTTTAGTATAGGTTACTTAAAACTGTACTAATATGTATTATAACAAATGACAAGGCTGAGACCAATGGTTCATTTCTGATTTACTTGGAAGAGTATTTGCAAAAGTATTTTCTGTATTTTATAGTCATTTTTTGTAATGGATCATAAGATAGGGCTAATTTGATTGAATATTAATTTTAAGATTGGTCATCTTCCCTGTTCATTTTCATTTGTATTTACCACTTAGAAAAAAAATGTTAGCACCATTGGCCCATAAATTAGAAAAAATCATTTCCCCAAAATATGAAAGTATGTATCAATTGGTACATATAATTTAAAACTAAGTCTTAAAATTTATCATATTAGATCTTTAACAAATCACTTCAGTGTCCAACATTTGAGCATAGCATTTTTATAACTTATTTTTCACTACAAAATGGTGCACAAGCAAACCATTTAGAATACACTTTTTCTTCGGTGAGCATAAAGTATTGGTGTTGGAAGCAAATTGGAATATAGCTTTGAATAAACTATTCTGTTATTATTGTTGGATGCTATCTGTTATGGCAGAAGACTGGGATGGTTTTCCAGATGAAAACTTCGTCTACTTTAGATAATCTAAACTGACAATTTAAATACTCTGTGCTACTGTGTCTATAGTCCATGTTGATGGGAATATCACTCTTATATAAATGATAAGCAGTAAGTGAATGCATTGATAAAATCCTTTCTCCACTTTAAAAAGGCTTTTTCATGGTCATTTTTCACTGATATACCATTCTGAAGAAAGTTACATATAGATTTACTTTTTTAGCTTGTGTAATCAATAGTATTTGAAATATAATTTTAAGGTTCAATAAATATGCCTCAATAAAATCTCATTTAGTGATTACTAAGAAATTATTTAATAAGTAACTTTATTGTCATGTAGTATCCATTTTAACTGTAAAATTTGATGAGTATTGACTGTTGCACACACCCATGAAACCACCACACCAATGTAGAAGTAGATGGTTTCCAACAGCCCAAAGTGTTTCCTCGTCTCTCTTTTTTCAATTCCATTGTGCCCTGGACCAAGATAACCATTGATCTGTTTTCTATTTCTAAACATTAGCTTTTCTTTTTCCTGATCTTGATATGAATGGTATCCTATAGTACATATCTGACTTCCTTCTCGAGAAAATACTTTTCAGAGGATCTCTGTCACATCTAGGATTTATATAAAGGATTTTAACTCAAATTTTTCTCTGTATACACCATGCCTATTTATCAAATGAGGTAGAGTCTGCAGACATTTTAAGGTGAAATGAAGTTAACTAATATTTATTACTTGCACCAAGCATGAAAAGAGATATCAAAATATACTTGAGTATTTTCTTTGATGTGTCAATTGGTAGCTACTCTTGGGGATTTTTGAAGCATCAGTGTTTCTATTGACAGGTGAAATATAATGCAATGCCAAAATAAATAGTGGCTGATGGTACAGGAACAACGGGAACTATAATGCAATGCCATGCTTCATAGTACCTACTGTGCACAAGGAAGCAAACTTCTCAAGTTCCTGAGAATGACCTCACTTTTAGATATTTTGAACTAATCCTAAATTTGCTATAACAGCCAAGTAGCTGCATTTTATTTTTCTTCTCCATTTCTGTTATGAGGTAAATCATAGGAAGAGAGATTGACCTGTAATAGTCAATGACTTTATCCTCAAATTTCTGATGGAGCAGTGCTGACTAGGGAGGAGGTCGCTTTTGGGGGTTTTAAATATTGCCATCTTTAGCAGAACTGTTCCTGATGAATGCTGATGAAGAGTTGGATTAATGATTTCTTTTCATCTTTTTGAAATCCCAGATCACTTTGAGAGTCTGCTGAAGACTGTGGATCCCTAACCATTGAAAATCCTTATTACACATAAGGTATCAACATGCAATTGATTTATGTTTTTTTTTCTTTTTTCTTTTTTTCGGAGCTGGGGACCGAACCCAGGGCCTTCTGCTTGCTAGGCAAGCGCTCTACCACTGAGCTAAATCCCCAACCCCTGATTTATGTTTTTAATATAATACTTTTATTATTTGGTGATTTCATAAAATGTATTCTGGTAGTATTTATTCCATCTTACTCCCTCAAGTGCTTTTCAGATCCACCCTCACATCACCTCTCCTCTTCATGCCCCTTAAAATATAACCCATCAAGTCTATTTTTGTGCTGCCTATATACTCCTGGGTGTGAGGCCAGCCACTGGAGTATGGCCAACCTATCAGAACTGGCCTCAAAACTGGCTCTCCCTCCCCAAGAAGCCATGAACTGTCTATAGATCTTGATTTAAGGGGAAGAGCTCATGAGCCCCTTTCTCCTTTAGGCTAGAATGTTGACAGCCTTCAGACTTGCTCTTGCGTAGGTCTTGTGCAGGTAAGCACAGCTGCTGTGTGTTTATGAGTCCTGTGATCTTATCATATCCAGAGGACATCATTCCAGTCTTCTCTGTCTTCTGGCTCTTACATTCTTTCTGTTCCCTTCTCCTTTTTTTTCTCCATCTTTATTAATTGGGTATTTCTTATTTACATTTCAATTGTTATTCCCTTTCCCGATTTATGGGCCAACATCCCCCTAACCCCTCCTACTCCCCTTCTTTATGGGTGTTCCCTTCCCCACCCTCCCCCCATTACCACCCTCCCCCCAACAATCACGTTCACTGGGGGTTCAGTCTTAGCAGGACCCAGGGCTTCCCCTTCCACTGGTACTCTTACTAGGCTATTCATTGCTACCTATGAGGTTAGAGTCCAGGGTCAGTCCATGTATAGTCTTTAGACCTTCAACGGGGATCCCGTTCTCAGTTCAGTGGTTTGCTGTTGGCATTCGCCTATGTATTTGCTGTATTCTGGCTGTGTCTCTCAGGAGAGATCTACATCCGGCTCCTGTCTGCCTGCACTTCTTTGCTTCATCCATCTTATCTAGTTTGGTGGCTGTATATGTATGGGCCCCTCTTCTAATATGTTCCCTGAGCCTTGGGGTAGATATAGGCAAGATTCAGTTCTGAGGAATTACATCTACCCTAGTCTTTTCAGTCCTGGCTTCTCTGTAACTATTCTTCTCTGATGAATGTGAAATTTTATTATCCAGTGTTCTCACCAGGTTGATAAATTAATCCACTTTAGAAGTATTTGTTTTTTTTTTCTTTAAGAGTAGAAAGCAGAAAAGTTTTATTCAATGTGGCTACTTTGGGAAGAGGAACAAAGAGATCCAATGAATCCCCCAAGTTTGTATTTAGTGTCTTGAAGCGAGGTTAAAATTTAAATAAAGGGACACAAATGCTTGAGCATGCATGCACATGCACACATACATACACACACACACACACTCTCTAGTAAAGGTGGTCTTGCCTATGACTGACTCATTGTTGGGCTTCATGCTTATCCTGAAGGTGGTCTCCTAAATTGTTAGAACTGTGTGAAATCTCTTTCTGGGTGACATATCTTCTCTCTGACTGGACCCATTTTTCTCCTACGGCATAAGATTCCTGGGGATATTCCCACTTCTTTGGAATCCATTGTTTCAATCGTCTGATAGATTGGACAAGACAAGTGTCTCTATAGAATATCTTCATTCCTGTTAAGCTGGTTATAATTCCCCACTTTCTGTCTTAACACTTCGGTCTTGAGGTACAAGATACCTGAATGTAACTAGGGACCTGTAGGCTGCTGTTTTTTCCTTTTGACAGTGTCTTTCACCTTACAGAAACTTTAGTTTTCATGAATTCCATTTATTAATTGTTGATCTTCGTGCCTGAGCTATTGGTGTTGTGTTCAGGAAGTTGTTTCTAGTGCTAAAGGGTTCAAGGCTATTTCTCACATTCTCGTCTATTAGATTTAGTGTATTTGGTTTTATGCTGAGGTTTTTTATCCATGTGGACTTGAGTTTTGTGCAGAGTGATAAATATGGATCTACTTGCATTCTTCTACATGGAAACATCCAGTTTGTCTAGAACCATTTGTTGAAGATGTTTTCTGGTTTTTTGCATTGTATGGTTTTGATTCCTTTGTAAAAAGTAAAAAGGTTTCCATAGGTGTGTGGGCTTACTTCTGGGTTTTCACAAACCCTACCTCTGACAGAGGGCTGATATCCAAAATTTATAAAGAACTCAAGAAACTAGACATCAATAAACCAAATAACCCAATTAAAAATGGGGCACAGAGTTAAACAGAAAATTGTCAACAGAGAAATCTCTAATGGTTGCATTAGAGCAATGTTCAACATCTGTAATCATCAGGGAAATACAAATCAAAATGACTAGGAGTGTAGGGCATGCGGACCATGCCAACAGAAGAATGGGCATGGGACTGGCAAGGTGGAACATGCTCAAACCCTGGAAATCTCAAAGATTTGAGATGGCAAGAGTAGAGCTAAACTCCCTCCTTGTTTCCATGCCTGCTTTGGGCATGTAACCATGGCTTACAACTAGGTGATCAATGGCAGCCAGTCACATAGCACAGCACCTGAAATACTTCCCCATGCAAATTGAGCATCACTAGCATCTTAGCCTCAGCTAATAAAATATTTACCCCAAAACTCATCCCATTTCCCAGGGTTCATATAGTCCCTGTCCACATGGAATAAAGTGCACAAGTTATTTCACCAAGGGTCTTCAGAGACTAGCTGTTTTTACTGACCTGTAACAAATGGGGGAAGGCTCTCTCCCAGGAAGCATTCCTTGGACCTATCATCCTGGGCAGGCTCTTCCTTGCTCACAGAGGCTTACATCAGAACGCTGGCTTCTGACATTGCCATGACTGATGCCACAGACATCTGGGCATCCAGGACCCTATCCACCTACCCCACACTGACTGCCCAAACCTCTTCATTCCTTCTCTAAGAGATATAACAATCCTGGGCTAGACTGGAGTCCTGTGGACTCTATTCCTCCCAGACTCTCGTTCACCATCCTCTGTCTGGCATATAGTGAGGTCTGACACTGCAGAAGGAAGGAGAAGACTACAGATCCCACCCATTGTTGACTTTGGCCTGCCTTCTCTGACATCGTGTGCAGGCATGTGGGAATGTGGAACCACATATGAGATTCCATCGTACACCCATCAGAATGGTTAATATAAAAAACTAAAGTGATAGCACATGTTGTCAAGGATGTAGAGAAAGAGGAACACTCCTTGACTCCTGTTGGGAGTGCAAACTTGTACTACTACTTTGGAAATCATTTGGAAGCTTCTCAGAAAATCAGGACTAGTCCAGTCTCAAGACCCAGCTATACCACTCCTGGGCATATACCCAAGAGATGCCCACTATACCACAGGGACACTTGCTCAACTATGTTCATAGTAGCTTTACTTGTAATAGCCAGAAGCTGGAAACAACTTAGATGTCCCTCAATAGAATGGATAAAGAAAATGTGGTTCATCTGCATGTCCTGGAATTAACCCTGTGGCACAGCTCTCCAGACCCAAATCCTGCCCAGAGAGAACTGGTCTCCCAGGAGACCTGCTACTCATAAGATCACAGGCTCATAGGTCCACTGGAGGTACAAGCTCTAGTCAGAGACCACAAGACTAACTAACACCAGAGATAACAAGATGGTGAGAGGCAAGCACAAGAAACTAAGCAACAGAAATCAAGGCTACTTAGCATAATCCGAACCCAGTTCTCCCACCACAGCAAGTCCTGGATACCCCAACACACAGGAAAAGCAAGATTCAGATTTAAAATCACATCTCACGTTGATGATAGAGGACTTTCAGAAGGGCATAAATAACTCCCTTAAAGAAATACAGGACAACTTAGATAAACAAGTAGAAGCCATTAAAGAGGAAACACAAAAATCCCTTAAAGAATTACAGATAAACACAAACAAACAGTTGAAGGAATTGAGCAAAACCATCCAGGATCTAAAAATTAAAATAGAAACAATAAAGAAATCACAAAGGGAGACAACCCTGGAGATAGAAAACCTAGGAAAGAGATCAGGAGTCATAGACACAAGCATTAACAACAGAGTACAAGAGATAGAAGAGAGAATCTTGCGGGCGGATGGTACCATAGAAAACATTGACATAACCTTCAAAGAAAATGCAAAACACAAAAATCTCCTAACTCAAAAACATCCAGGAAATTCAGGACATAATGAGAAGATCAAACTTAAGGATAATAGGTATAGAAGGGAGTGAAGACTCCCAACTTAAAGGGCCAGCAAATATCTTCACCAAAATTATAGAAGAAAACTTCACTAACCTAAAGAAAGAGATGCCCATAAACATACAGGAAGCCTACAGAACTCCAAACAGATTGGACAAGAAGAGAAATTCCTCCCATCAAATAAGAGTCAAAACACCAAATGAACAAAACAAAGAAAGAATATTAAAAGCAGTGAGAGAAAATGGTCAAGTAACATGTAAAGGCAGACCTATCAGAAATACACCAGACTTCTCACCAGAGACTATGAAAGCCAGAAGATCCTGGACAGATGTCATACAGACACTAAGAGAACACAAATCCCAGCCCAGGCTACAATATCCAGCCAAACTTTTTTTTTTAATTAACTTGAGTATTTCTTATTTACATTTCGAGTGTTATTCCCTTTCCCGGTTTACAGACCAACATCCCCCTAACCCCTCCCCCTCCCCTTCTTTATGGGCATTCCCCTCCCCATCCTCCCCCCATTGCCGCCCTCCCCCCAATAATCATGTTCACTGGGGGTTCAGTCTTAGCAGGACCAAGGGCTTCCCCTTTCACTGGTAATCTTACTAGGATATTCATTGCTACCTATGAGGTTAGAGTCCAGGGTCAGTCCATGTATAGTCTTTGGGTAGTGGCTTAGTCCCTGGAAGCTCTGGTTGGTTGGCATTGTTGTTCATATGGGGTCTCGAGCCCCTTCAAGCTCTTCCAGTTCTTTCTCTGATTCCTTCAACGGGGGTCCTGTTCTCAGTTCAGTGGTTTGCTGCTGGCATTCGCCTCTGTATTTGTCCAGCCAAACTCTTAATTAACATAGATGGAGTAATCAAGATATTCCATGACAAAACCAAATTTACACAATATCTCTCCACAAATCCAGCCCTACAAAGGATAATATATGGAAAAATCTAACATAAGGAGGGAAACTACACCGTAGAAAAAGCAAGAAAGTAATCTAATTTCAACTAACCCAAAAGAACATAGCCACACAAACATAATTCCAATTCTAACAACAAAAATAACAGGAAACAACAATCATAGGTCCCTAATATCTCTCAACCTCAATGGACTCAATTCCCCAATAAAAAGACATAGACTAACAGGCTGGATATGTAAAGAGGACCCAGCATTTTGCTGCACACAGGAAACACACCTCAGAGACAAAGACAGACACTACCTCAGAGGAAAAGACTGGAAAACAATTTTCCAAGCAAATGTATCCTAAGAAAAAAGATGGAGTAACCATTCTAACATAGAATAAAATCAACTTTCAACCAAAAGTTATCAGAAAAGATAAGGAAGGACACTTCATATTCATCAAATGAAAAATCCATGAAGATGAACTCTCAATCCTTAATATCTATGCTCCACATGAAAGGACCCTACATTCATAAAAGAAACCTTACTAAAGCTCAAAGCACACATTGCACTTCACACAATAATAGTGGGAGACTTCAACACCCTACTCTCATCAATGGGCAGATCATGGAAACAGAAACTAAACAGAGACACAGTGAAACTAACAGAAGCTTTGACCCAAACGGATTTAACAGATATCTATAGAACATTTCATCCTAAAACAAAGAATATACTTTCTTCTCAGCTCCTCATGGTACCTTCTCCAAAAGTGACCACATAATCATTCACAAAACAGGCCTTAACATATATAAGAACATTGAAATTATCCCATGCATCCTATCAGATAACCACGGACTAAGGCTGGTCTTGAAAAACAACAAAAACAAAAGATGGCCCACATATACATGGAAGCTGAAGAATGCTCTACTCAATGATAACTTGGTCAAGGAAGAAATCAAAAAATTAAAGACTTTTTAGAATTTAATGAAAATAAAGGAACAACATACTCAAACTGATGGGACACAATGAAAACAGTGCTAAAAGAAAAACTCATACCTCTGAGGGCCTCCAAAAAGTAACTGGAGAGAGCATACACTAGCAGCTTGAAAGCACACCTAAAAGCACTAGAACAAAAAGAAACAAATGCACCCAAGAAGAGTACACTGCAGGAAATAATCAAACTCAGGGCTGAAATCAACCAAGAAGAAACAAAAAGAACTATACAAGGAATCAACAAAACCAGGAGCTGGTTCTTTGAGAAAATCAACAAGATAGATAAACCCTTAGTCAGACTAACCAGAGAGTACAGAGAGAGTATCCAAAGTAACAAAATCAGAAATGAAAAGGGAGACATAACAACAGAAACCGAGGAAATTAAAAAAATCATCAGGTCCTAGTACAAAAACCTATATTCAACAAAACTGGAACATCTGGATGAAATGGACAATTTTCTAGATAGATTCCAGGTACCAAATTTAAATCAGGATCAGATAAAACAACAAAACAGTCCCATAATACCCAAATGAATAGAAGCAGTTATTAAAAGTCTTCCAACCGCCCCCCCCCCCCCCCAAAAAAAACCCAGGACCAGATGGGTTTAGTGCAGAATTCAATCAAACCTTCATAGAAGGCCTAATACCACTACTGTCTAAACTATACCACAAAATAGAAACTGACAGAACACTACCCAATTCCTTGTATGAAGCCACAATTATGTTTATAATAAACCACACACAGACCCAACAAAGAAAGAAAACTTCAGACCAACTTCCCCTATGAATATAGACCCAAAAATACTCAATAAAATTCTCAAAAACTGAATCCAAGAACACATCAAAATGATCATCCATCATGACCAAGTAACCTTCATTCCATACATAAAGAAACTCAATGGAAAAAAATCTCATTAGATGCTGGGAAAGAATTTGACAAAATTCAACACCCCTTCATGATAAAAGTCCTGGAAAGATCAGGAATTCAAGGTGCAGATCTAAACATAGTAAAAGCAATATACAGCAAACCAGTAGCCAAGATCACACTTAATGGAGGGAAACTTGAAGCAATCCTACTAAATTCAGGGACTAGACAAGGCTGCCCACTCTCTCCCTACCTATTCAATATAGTACTTGATGTCCTAGCCAGGGCAATCAGACAACAAAAGGACGTCAAAGGATACAAATTGGAAAGGAAGAGGTCAAAATATCACTATTTGTAGACGACATGATTATATATTTAAGTGATCGCAAAAATTCCTCCAGAGAACTGCTAAGCCTGATAAAAAAACTTCAGCAAAGTGGCTTGGTATAAAATTAACTCAAACAAATCAGTAGCCTTCCTCTACTTAAAGGATAAACAGACTGAGAAAGAAATTAGGGAAAAGACACTTCACAATAGTCACAAATAATATAGAATACCTCTGTGTGACTCTAAACAAGCAAGTAAAAGATCTGTATGAAAAGAACTTCAAGACTCTGAAGAAAGAAATTGAGGAAGACCTCAGAAGATGAAAGGATCTCCCATGCTCATGGATTGGCAAGATTAATATTATAAAAAATGGCCATCTTGCCACGCAATCTACAGATTCAATGCAATATCCAACAAAATTCCAACTCAGTTCTTCATAGAGATGGAAAGAACAATTTGCAAATTCATTTGGTTTCTCCATCTATGTTAATTGAGAGTTTTGCAGGATACAGTAACCTGGGCTGGCATTTGTGTTTTCTTAGGGTCTGTATGACATCTGTCCAGGATCTTCTGGCCTTCATAGTTTCTGGTGAAAAGTCTGGTGTGATTCTGATAGGTCTGCCTTTATATGTTACTTGACCTTTTTCCCTTACTGCTTTTAATATTCTTTCTTTATTTTGTGCGTTTGGTGTTTTGACTATTATGTGACAGGAGGTGTTTCTTTTCTGGTCCAATCTATTTGGAGTTCTGTAGGCTTCTTGTATGCCTATGGGTATCTCTTTTTTTAGGTTAGGGAAGTTTTCTTCTATGATTTTGTTGAAGATATTTACTGGTCCTTTGAGCTGGGAGTCTTCACTCTCTTCTATACCTATTATCCTTAGGTTTGATCTTCTCACTGAGTCCTGGATTTCCTGTATGTTTTGGACCAGTAGCTTTTTCCACTTTACATTATCTTTGACAGTTGAGTCAATGATTTCTATGGAATCTTCCGCTCCTGAGATTCTCTCTTCCATCTCTTGTATTCTGTTGGTGAAGCTTGTATCTACAGCTCCTTGTCTCTTCTTTTGGTTTTCTATATCCAGGGTTGTTTCCATGTGTTCTTTCTTGATTGCTTCTATTTCCATTTTTAATTCCTTCAACTGTTTGATTGTGTTTTCCTGGAATTCTTTCAGGGATTTTTGTGACTCCTCTCTATGGGCTTCTACTTGTTTATTTATGATATCCTGGAATTCTTTCAGGGATTTTTGTGTCTCCTCTCTATGGGCTTCTACTTGTTTATTTATGATTTCCTGGAATTCTTTCAGGGATTTTTGCGATTCCTCTCTGTAGGCTTCTACTTGTTCTCTAAGGGAGTTCTTCACGTCTTTCTTGAAGTCCTCCAGCATCCTGATCAATGTGATTTTGAAACTAGATCTTGCTTTTCTGGTGTGTTTGGATATTCCGTGTTTGCTTTGGTGGGAGAATTGGGCTCCGATGATGCCATGTAGTCTTGGTTTCTGTTGCTTGGGTTCCTGCGCTTGCCTCTTGCCATCAGATTATCTCTAGTGTTACTTTGTTCTGCTATTTCTGACCGTGGCTAGACTGTCCTATAAGCCTGTGTGTCAGGAGTGCTGTAGACCTGTTTTCCTGTTTTCTTTCAGCCAGTTATGGGGACAGAGTGTTCTGCTTTCGGGCGTGTAGTTTTTCCTATCTACAGGCCTTCAGCTGTTCCTGTGGGCCTGTGTCTGGTGTTCACCAGGCAGGTCACTTGCAGCAGAAAAGTTGGTCTTACCTGTGGTCCTGAGGCTCAAGTTTGCTCGTGGGGTGCTGCCTATGAGCTCTGCGTGGCGGCAGCAACCAGGAAGATCTGCGCCGCCGTTTCCGGGAGCCTCCGGCACCAGGGTTCCAGATGGCGTTTGGTGTTTTCCTCTGGCGTCAGAGATGTGTGCAGAGTGCAGTCTCTTCTGGTTTCCCAGGCGTGTCTGCCTCTCTGTAGGTTTAGCTCTCCCTCCCACGGGATTTGGGTGCAGAGAACTGTATATCCGGTCTGTCCCTTCAGGTTCCGGCGGTGTCTCAGGTGCAGGGGTCCTGCCGCTCCTGGGCCCTTCCCCACGGGAACTGCAAATTCATTTGGAATAACAAAGAACCTAGGATTGTACAAACTATTCTCAACAATTTAAGAACTTCTGGGGAAATCACCATCCCTGATCTCAAGCAGTATTACAGAGTAATAGTGATAAAAATAACTCTATCATATTGGTAGAGAGGCAGGGAGGTAGATTAATGGAATAGAATTGAAAACCCAAAAATGAACCCACACACCTATGGTCACTTGATCTTTGACAAAGGAGCTAAAACCATCCAGTGGAAAAAAAGATAGCATTTTCAGCAAATGGTGCTGGTTCAACTGGAGGTCAGCATGTAGAAGAATGCAGATTGATCTATTATTATCACCCTGTACAAAGATCAAGTCCAAGTAGATCAAGGACCTTTACATAAAATCGATACACTCAAACTATTAGAAGAAAAAGTTGGGAAGAGCCTGGAACATATGGGCACTGGGGACAATTTCCTGAACAAAACACCAATAGCTTATGCTCTAAGATCAAGAATCAACATATGGGACTTTATAAAATTGCAAATCTTCTGTGAGACAAAAGACACTGTCATTAGGACAAAACTGCAGCCAACGTATTAGGAAAAGTTCTTTACGAATCCTACAACTGATAGAGGGTAAATATCCAATATATATTAAGAACTCAAGAAGTTAGACTCTAGAGAACCAAATAATCCTATTAAAAAGGGGATATAGAGCTAAAAAAAGAATTCTCAGCTGAGGAATATCTAATGGCTGAGAAACACCTAAAGAAATGTTCAACATCCTTAGTCATCAGGTAAATGCATATCACAACAACCCTGAGATTCCACTTCACACCAGTCAGAATGGCTAAGATAAAAACAAAAACAAAAAAAAAAAACCAACTCATGTGACAGCAGATGCAGGCGAGGATGTGGAGAAAAAGGGAACACTCCTCCATTGCAAGCTAATACAACCACTCTGGAAATCATTCTGGAGTTTTCTCAGAAAATTGGACGTAGCACTACCTGAGGACCCAGCTACACCACCCCTGGGCATATACCCAAATGATGCCCCACAAATAACCAGAACACATGTTCCACTATGTTCATAGTAGCCTTATTTATAATAGCCAGAAGCTGGAAAGAACCCAGAAGTCCTCACCAGAGGAATGGATACAGAAAATGTGGTACATTTACAGAATGCAGTACTACTCAGCTATCAAAAACAAGGACCTCATAAAATTCTTAGGCAAATGGATGGAACTAGTAAATATTGTGATTGAGGTAACCAAGTCACAAGAGAACACGCATAGTATGAACTTACTGATAAGTGGATATTAGCTCAAAAGCTCAGAATATCCAAGATACAATTCATAGACCACATGAAGCTCAATCTGAAGGAAGACCAAAGTGTAGATGCTTCAGACCTTCTCAGAAGGCAGAACAAAAATACTCACATGAGGAATTATGGAGACAAAGTGTGGAGCAGAGACAGAAGGAAAGGCCTCCTGGGGGATCCATCCCATGTACAGACACCAAACTCAGAATACATTGCAGATGCCAAGAAGTGCATGCTTACTGGAGCCTGATATAGCTGTCTCCTGAGAGGCTCTGCCAGAGCCTGACAAATGCAGAGGAGGATGCTCACAGACAACCATTGAACTGAGAAGGGGGTTCCGAATGAAGGAGTTAGGGAAAGGACTTAAGAAGCTGAGGGGGTTTGCAATCCATAGGGAGAACAGCAATATCAACAAACCAGACTCCTCAGAGCTCCCAGGGACTAAACCACCAACCAAAGAGTACACATGGATGGACCCAGGCTCCAGCTGCATATGTAGCAGAGGATGGCCTTGTTGGGCATCAATGGGAGTAGAGGCCCATGGTCCTGTGAAGGCTTGATGCCCCAGTGTAGCGGAATTCCTGTGCATGGAGGTGTGGTGGGAGGAGCAGTTGGGCTGGTGGGTGAGCACCCTCATAGAAGTACAAGGAGGGGGATGGGTTAGGGGGTTTACAGAGGGTAAGGGGATAACATTGAAATGCAAATAAATAAAATATCTAATAAAAAACAAGAAGCTAAAAAGGAACCAAAGAATAGAACAGTATATATTGGGTGGCTTAGTGACTCACTCCTGTAATCCTAGCACTTAGGAGATGAAGGCAGGAGGATCAAGAGATAAAGGTGTTGAACCAGAGAAGTAGTTCAGTGATTAAGAGCCCTGGTTCCTTGTGGTAGTTTAAAAGAAAATGGCCCCCATATGCTCATAGGAATGGTAGTACCTTGTTGGAGTAGGTGTGGCCATGTTGGGGGAACTATGTCTCAGAAGCTCAACCTGGCTTAGTGGCTCATAGTCACAGGAAGACCTGCTGCTTGTGAATCCAGATAGGGAACACTCGTCTTCCTTTCCAGCACTATGTCTGCCTACATGCCACCATGCTTCCAGCCATGATGATAATGCACTAAACTTCTGAACTGTAAGCCAGCCTCAATGAAATGTTTCCTTTCTGAGGAGAGAAAAAAGAAAAGAAAATGTGGTTCATTTATCAATGGAATACTATTCAGCCATTAAAAAGGACATCCTCAATTTTGCAGGCAAATGTTTGGAACTAGAAAAGATCGTCATGAGTGAGGTAACTCAGTCCCAAACGGACGTGCATGTTGTGTACTCACTGATAAATGGATATTATCCACAAAATACAGAATAAACATGCTACAATCTATAGACCCAAAGATGCTAAGTAACAAGCAGGGTCCAAGGGTGGATGCTTGAATCACATGGAGATGGGTAAATAGAGTGGACATTAGGAGTGAATGGACTAGTGCTGGGTGGGGTTTGGGTAAGGAGGGGAGAAGGAGGATTCAGGTCAGGGGAACGTAAGGAGAGAGCTCAGGGAAGCAAGAACTGGAATCAGTATGTGGGGACATCTCTGGGATGAGCTAGAAACCGAGGACAATGGAAGCTCTTAGGAATTTATAAGGGAGACCCTGGCTGGGATTCCTGACAGTGGGGGATATAGAGCTTGAAATGTCCATCTCCTGTACCTAGAAATGTCTTCCAATGGACAGACTGGGGCACTGGCCCAGACAAAATCTTAGACCCACAATTTTTCCTGCCCACAAGGTGTACAAGGGTGAAGATAGAGTAGAAATTAGGAGAATGGCCAACCAATGACTGGCCCAGCTTGACTGGCCATGAGAGGGAGCCCACCACTGACACTATTAATGACATTCTGCTGTACTTCCAAACAGGAGCCTTAGCATAACTGTCCTCTGAAAGGCTTCATCCAGCAGCAGATGGAAACAGATGCAGTGACCCACAGCCAAACATTAAGCAGAGCCTGGGAAATTCTATAGAGGAGGGAGAGGAAGGATTGAAGGAGTTGGAGAGGTATATTCATCTGGAATAACAAAAAACCCAGGATAGCTAAAGCTATCCTCAACAATAAAAGGACTTCAGGGGGAATCACTATCCCTGAACTCAAGCAGTATTACAGAGCAATAGTGATAAAAACTGCATGGTATTGGTACAGAGACAGACAGATAGACCAATGGAATAGAATTGAAGACCCAGAAATGAACCCACACACCTATGGTCACTTGATTTTTGACAAAGGAGCCAAAACCATCCAATGGAAAAAAGATAGCATTTTCAGCAAATGGTGCTGGTTCAACTGGAGGTCAACATGTAGAAGAATGCAGATCGATCCATGCTTATCACCCTGTACAAAGCTTAAGTCCAAGTGGATCAAGGACCTCCACATCAAACCAGACACACTCAAACTAATAGAAGAAAAACTAGGGAAGCATCTGGAACACATGGGCACTGGAAAAAATTTCCTAAACAAAACACCAATGGCTTACGCTCTAAGATCAAGAATCGACAAATGGGATCTCATAAAACTGCAAAGCTTCTGTAAGGCAAAGGACACTGTGGTTAGGACAAAACAGCAACCAACAGATTGGGAAAAGATCTTTACCAATCCTACAACAGATAGAGGCCTTATATCCAAAATATACAAAGAACTCAAGAAGTTAGACCGCAGGGAAACAAATAACCCTATTAAAAAATGGGGTTCAGAGCTAAACAAAGAATTCACAGCTGAGGAATGCCAAATGGCTGAGAAACACCTAAAGAAATGTTCAACATCTTTAGTCATAAGGGAAATGCAAATCAAAACAACCCTGAGATTTCACCTCACACCAGTGAGAATGGCTATGATCAAAAACTCAGGGGACAACAGATGCTGGTGAGGATGTGGAGAAAGAGGAACACTCCTCCATTGTTGGTGGGATTGCAAACTGGTACAACCATTCTGGAAATCAGTCTGGAGGTTCCTCAGAAAATTGGACATTGAACTGCCTGAGGATCCAGCTATACCTCTCTTGGGCATATACCCAAAAGATGCCCCAACATATAAAAAAGACACGTGCTCCACTATGTTCATCACAGCCTTATTTATAATAGCCAGAAGCTGGAAAGAACCCAGATGCCCTTCAACAGAGGAATGGATACAGAAAATGTGGTACATCTACACAATGGAATATTACTCAGCTATCAAAAACAACGACTTTATGAAATTCGTAGGCAAATGGTTGGAACTGGAAAACATCATCCTGAGTGAGCTAACCCAATCACAGAAAGACATACATGGTATGCACTCATTGATAAGTGGCTATTAGCCCAAATGCTCGAATTACCCTAGATGCCTAGAACAAATGAAACTCAAGACGGATGATCAAAATGTGAATGCTTCACTCCTTCTTTAAAAGGGGAACAAGAATACCCTTGGCAGGGAAGAGAGAGGCAAAGATTAAAACAGAGACTGAAGGAACACCCCACATGAGCCTGCCCCACATGTGGCCCATACATATACAGCCACCCAATTAGACAAGATGGATGAAGCAAAGAAGTGCAGACCGACAGGAGCCGGATGTAGATCGCTCCTGAGAAGACACAGCCAGAATACAGCAAATACAGAGGCGAATGCCAGCAGCAAACCACTGAACTGAGAACAGGACCCCCGTTGAAGGAATCAGAGAAAGAACTGGAAGAGCTTGAAGGGGCTCGAGACCCCTTATGAACAACAATGCTAAGCAACCAGAGCTTCCAGGGACTAAGCCACTACCTAAAGACTATACATGGACTGACCCTGGACTCTGACCTCATAGGTAGCAATGAATATCCTAGTAAGAGCACCAGTGGAAGGGGAAGCCCTGGGTCCTGCTAAGACTGAACCCCCAGTGAACTAGACTGGTGGGGGGAGGGCGGCAATGGGGGGAGGGTCGGGAGGGGAACACCCATAAGGAAGGGGAGGGGGGAGGGGGATGTTTGCCCGGATACCGGGAAAGGGAATAACACTGGAAATGTATATAAGAAATACTCAAGTTAATAAAAAAAAAAAAAGAAAAAAAAAAGAAAAAAAAAGAAAAAAAAAAAAAAAAGAAAATATACAGAATCAACTAACCTGGTCCCGTAGAGGCCCACAGATACTGAACCACCAACCAGTGAGCCTGCATGGGACTGACCTAGGCCCTCTGCACGTGTGTCACAGTTGTGTAGCTGGGTCTTCATGTGGGACTCCTAACAGCAGGAACAGGGGCTGTCTCTGTTATCTGTTGTCAGTAGCTGGGCTGCTTTAAAGAGCTGCATTTGGCGAGGATGTGCCTCATCCTACTGCAATTTGATATGCTGGGCGGGTAGGTACTGATGGAGCCTCCCTTTTTTCTGAGAAGAGAACAGGAGAATAGTGGGGAGGAAAAACAAAACACTAGTAATAAATAATCCCTCATCAATTCTAGCACTAACATTTAACAAATGTTCATATTCCCTGGATTAGCACTGAGTTCATGTCCAAAATTTTGTATAAAAATGATGCAGCTCATATGTACAGAACTCATTTTAGTTATTGGGCATTTAAATCTTTAACTGCAAATTAAAGAAAGTGTGTGGATATACTTGGATCACATCTTTCAAGCAGTAACTGAAGGCACAAAACCAAAACTAAAATTAATTTGAAGAGTCATTTGGACTACATTTGCTGACTACTAATCAAATAAAATGCTTCTCTAAATAGAGTTCAAGTTTGTAATTATTAACTTCCCTACACTCTACATTAACTTGGCACTTCAAAAGATTACTATTTTTGATGGATTTTAGTTGCAGTTTAAGCTCCATTAATTTTATTGATTTCAGAACTATCCCAAACTGAGCAATCCATCTTAGCTAAGATTTGAAGGTTTAAGTGAGTATGTGACTGACTTGAACGAGGAACTGGGAAATTCTTTCAACAGTTTATTGTTTGTAATACTTGAAATACAAATCAAAATTAATTTTGTTATACATGTTTTTAATAAGTTTGACAATTCTTTTCAATACAAGGTGAGTTAATTTATTTTTTTTAAAATGATATGTCTTATTTTAGAGGGAAATGGCTAGTTACAATGGTACATGGGCACGTAGGCTCTCGTTCTTCATTATTTTAAGAACATACAATTTGACTTAAAATTTGCTCCTCTAAAATATAGAACTTCCTCCTGTAACAAAAATAAATTAACCTTGTAGTTGAAAAAAATGGAAATATTTGGCATAGGTCTCTGAGTGAACTTGAAAAACAGGTCAGTATTTGTTTTGACTGCAGAGATCACAGAAGCTCCCAGAACCACCTGGCCCAACTGGCAGGCCATTTCTGAACATGTTCTGTTGCACAGCGGGTCAGTAAGTGCATGGAGGATGCTCAAGACAGGACAGCCACAACCACTTACTCCAAAGTAATCAAGATTTAATGAATGACATCAGTAGAACAAGCTCACCAGTTTTTCAATGCCTGGAAAGTGGGTAGTAAGTGTAGAACAAGTACTTCGATAGGAGCAATACAACACGTTATCAAATTATGAAGACGAGAAAACATTTTCATACGAGATGCCTTGTGAGCAGTACAACAGTTTCCAGGACAGTGAGGACATACATACACAGACTACATAGAAGCTGCTTCACTTTCTACGATTCTTTTGAGTATTAAACCCAGGCCTCCTTTGGCGACTTGCAGCGGTGTCTTTTCTTCCTTATTTTCAATGTAAATACTTGCTCCTTGGGTCACCAGCAATTTTGCTTCTTCCACTCTCTCCTCATCACAGGCTAAGTGTCTGAAATTGGGAATAACAAAGATTAATTAGTCACCTACCACTTCTACAGAATGGATAGAGTTTCTATTCCAAAATGTTTATCACTGGACAGGGGAAATACTGGAAAGTTATTTAATCTGGGAAAAGAAATCAATTGGCATGAGAAAGATTGTAAATTAAAGTTAACTAGAATAGCTAAGCAATACCAGATCATAAATCATAACCCTGGTCCTATTTAAACAGATGGTGAGCTTTTAAATGCTAGCCGAAGGCACAACAACTCTTTCAACAGAGATTAATGGTAATTTACTCCAAATACATCATGTAATAATAACTCAGGGTTAGAATTGAGAGATATTTCAATTTATATCCTGCCTCTATAACAATTCGTGTGACTGCAGAAAAACAACTGGAAAGATCTGATCTTCCTTGATCCGTATGTCTACATTAACAAATCATGGTATAATTAGCATTGTTTTACAGTAAAAGTTGTCACTGAGGTTAAAGTTCTTGTTATGATGGGAGAGTTCAACAGTTAACTGCTTAAGGAAAGAAACCAACCTATGCCAGTCACTTATACAGTTTGACAGGCAAATTATTAGGCACTTTACACAGCATTTTATTTAAGCCTCATAGTAATCTAGTGAGGGAGAAATTGTTACTATACTAGTAGAGATGAGGAAATTATGGGGGAGGAAAGTTAAGTTTCTTAATATTTTTTAGTTAATATAGTTGAAAATGGTAGCATCTATACTAAGAACAGTATCTATTGAGTCCTAAATCCTACTTTCTCCCAAGGGTCCTATACTATCCAATTCCTAGACTATTTCTAGATGAACGTGATTGAGTCATCAAGAAATAAGTTAGAATATTCATTTTAAAAAGTCACATGGGCCTATAAGAAAGATTTTTAAAGAATAAGAAAATAATACTTTTCTTGGTCTCCATAGGGTTCCTCCCCTTGGAGATTGCTGAAGTTTTGCAGAAGATGGGAGGAAAAACTATAGGAGTCAGAGGGGATGGAGGACACCAGGACATGGCCCTCTGAATCAACAAGCAGGGTGTATATGGGCTCCCAGAGACTCAAGTGCAATTACAGGGCCTGCAAAAGTCTGTACCAGGCCCTCTGCATACATGCTGTGGTTGTTTAGCTTGGGGTTTTTGTTGGACTCCCAACAGTAGGAGTGGGTATATTTCTGACTCTTTTGCCTACTTTTGGGACTCTTTCCCTCCTAATGGGTTGCCTTGTCCAGCCTCAATATGAGGGTTTTCCCCTTGCCTTAGTCTAGCTTGTTTTGTCCTGTTTAGCTATTGTCTCATGGAGGCTTGCTCTTTTCTGAAGAGGAAACGGAATTGGGGTGAATCTGGGGGAGAGGGAAGGTGGGGAGGTGGGGAGGAGGGAGGAGTAGAAGGAGGGGAAACTGCCGTTGGGATGTATCGCATGATAGAAAAAAATCTATTTTCAATTTAAAAAATACTGTTTGTTTTAAGTCAGGATCTCCCTATCTGTCCTTGGCTACCACAAGAGCTTGCTATATAGACCCGGATAGCCTTGAATTCTGTCTATTTCTTGGCCTCCGAAGTGCTAGAATTAAAGGCATACACTACCACAGCTGGCCAGGTGTTTTTGTTTGTCTTATTATGGAGCCTTGGCTAGCCTGAAATATTGACCAGGCTGGCTCAAACTCACAGAGATCTGCCTTTCTCCCAGTGCTGGGATTAAAGGCATGTGCCACCATGCTCAGCCCCTGAAAACAATACTTTAAAAAGCTGTCCCAAAGTCAGAGGGGGAAAGCTGTACCTTATGGTGGACTACAAAACAAACCCAGAATTTCTGACTCAACAAAGGAGAAAATGGGTATATATAAAAAAGTTTATCAAGGTAAAAGTAGGTTTCAAGTCATCCACATCAATAAATCCTATGTGGATTTAAGAGTTTTGGGATTAAAGAAAGCTTTCTAGAGTTGTGATGGAAATTATAGGTTTGGCTACATAGCAATTGATAAGTTCTGATAGCTGAAAAGTCATGAATAAACAGACAAACAAAATATTTTCAAACAATATGGCATAAATCCTATTTTTACTATGTCAAGACCACTTAAAATTCTGGCAAAATGAATGAATTCTTCTAAAAGGGAACAGAAAGACTACAAAAACTTACAATTTAAGGGATTAATACATTTCAAAATCAGTAACAAAAATGTAAATTTCAACCATGAAATGTCACCTTTCATACAACATGAATTCAAACAGCAATTTTGGTGCTGATGGGTAGGAGGTAAGAGCTACTGTTAAGATGCTGTTGGGAGGGAACAATGGGACAACTCCTCTGGAAGCAATTTGTCTTGAAATCCGTTATTTGTTGAAACAATCATTCAATTTCTAGGACTCTAAACTTAGTCCACAATCCACAATATGGGCAAAGATTTAGACATAAATTGGTCAATGTCAATTAATTAAAATGGTGAAAAGCTGAAAACAATAGCAGGAATGATTAAATTATGGCATAGCCATAAAATGGGATTGTAAGCAGCCATCATAAATGTTTTAAATGTATTTAATGACATTAAAATATGCTCACAATGTGCTATGAGATTAAAGCATAAGATTACTGATATAACCTCAATTTTGCTATTACATGCTATATATACATATCTCCATATAAACAAATGGAAGGATATAAAGATAATATCAGTATTTTTTGGGTGGCAAAATGATACACAATTTTAGTTATCATTATGCTTTGGTATCCTTTCAATTTGTTTTTTTTTTTTGCTCCCAGCATGTATTGCATTTATAATCAGAATGAGAATGACTGCTACTTGTCACTTACAGAGGAGTGTTACCCTCAGTATCTTGGATGTTTGTGGATGCTTTGTAGAACAGAAGGATATGAACCATCTTCAAGTTACCCTTGGCTGCTGCCCGGTGCATTGCTGTAGCATCATAATGGTCCTTAGCATCTGGATTAGCCCCACCTTCTAGTAACATAACAGCAATCTGGAAAGGATAGCAAGAAAACTATACAGAAATCTGTTTTTCTGTTCCAGTTTAAAACTCAAAGGAAACAACCACAGGGATAGACATACCTCATGCCTATTCTTGGAAGCTGCATAATGGAGGGGCGTGCAGCCATTTTGATTGACGGCATTCACTTGTGCCCCTTTTATCAGAAGGGCTTTTACAATCTCATCCCGGCCAGCGGAAGCAGCAATATGAAGAGGAGACCAACCTGCCTGTATATAGGGTGGGGTTTTATAAAAAGTCAAGGTAAAAAAGGGACAGAAGTATGAACATTAATATTTATTGAAGGTTTACAGAGTTATGTGAATAATTTAGCAATATTTTCCACCCATTCAACACTGAGCATTGTGAAAAAATTGGAAACAAAAATGTACGTAAAAGAAAAACTGAGCTGGACAGACAGCTCAGTGGTTAAGAGCACTTACTGCTCCTCCAAAGTACCAGTGTTTGGTGCAGGCGGCTCACAGTGGCCTATAATCCCAGCCTCTGGGGATCTGATGCCCTTTGGCTTTCTCAGGCAGCTGCACACAGATGGCATATACTCATACATATGCATTGCTAAAAACAAAGTAAGTCACTTAAAAATGGCCACAATCCTATAAGACAGGTATGGCATATTAAAGTAATTCTAATATCTTTTCTCCCATATCATAACGTTAAAAAATAAAAACTAAAATCAGAGTATATGAAGTTCTGCGAGGTGTGTTTTCCACAATTTCTACATACCAATATATTGTGAGAATTTTTCTGCCATTCTTTGGAATGACTGATTGTATATTAACTTACAAAGTATGTACACTATGCACTCTTTAATCATTTTTCCATACAATTGTTATTGTCTCATATTACTTCTGTAAATCCTGAAAATTAATCTGTGCCTATAAAACAGGTTCCATTCTAGGTTTTCTGTAAATTTTATCTTTTTAAAAGGATTTACTTTTATTTATGTACATATGCATATGTAAATTGGTGTATTAGCTCCTCTAAAGTAGGAATTAAGGAAGTTGTGAGCCACCCAACATAGCTACTGGAACCAAACCTTGGTCCTCTGCAAGAGCAGCAAGCACTCGTAAGTACTGAAACATCTCTTGAGCTCCTATAAGGCTTACCTTAATATAACCAATATCACTCTAGTAAATGTGTCTATGTAACACACATATACCTAAGCCTTTATTATTCTGGCAATATTCACCAACAATTTCAACATTAAAATGTTTAGTCTATTAGCATTCATAGTAATAAGCCCTGATCTGTATTCTCACCCTGAATTATAGTTTCATTAGCACCCTAAAAGAATGGCATCATTAGCCCCATGCCTATTCACAAAGGTCATATTGTAACTTCCTACTTCTAAACCCTAAACTTTTGTTTCTGAGCTTAATATTCAGGCTTCAGTAAATACAAGTCTGGAGTCTAAAGATAACCCGGAGCTTATCAATGTTGCCGAGCACTCACATCGTCTTTTTCATTCACTGGCACTCCAAGTTGCAGCAAGAATTCAACAATTTCTGTATGACCAGCTGAGCATGCCCAGTGCAATGCTGTTCTGCTGTCCTATATGGGGAAAAGGGGAGTAAAGCTGTCAACAGTGTTGAAGACAAAGAGGCAGGAAAAAATACTCACACTCGCAAACCTATAGTAAGAAATGGCGAGCACCAGGTCATCAGGTAGGTAATGTTCAACAATGTTACTAACTAGCATTTGGGAGGCCAAGGTATTAGTAACATGGGGTCAATAGCAGCCATGAATATAAGGAATTCTGTGCAAGAGTGATGAAAACATTGATTTCAATACATCAGCAGAAATGGAGATTTGCTGTTTACAACACTTATGCATGCCCTTGTGAAGCAGTGCGACTTTTATATGCATCATTTCTTTTAACCCCCACCATTCTGTATGGTGCCTACTATCCCTCATTTGACACATAAAGAAACTAAGACTATTTCACATAAGCAACTTATTCAGGGTCATAAAATTTACCCATGCTCTGTGCCTATGCCATCTCTATTACCAAACTTCAAGTGATTGCTCTAGAGAGAACCTATGAATTTTTGTTTCACTTTTGATCTTGCTATGTAACCAACATTAACTTGAAATTTTCAATCCTTCCCCTCCTACTTGCTACTGTTACAGGCATATGCTACTACATCCACTGAACATGTTATGAAGAATGAAATGTGTTTATACAAATAGCTGAGATTATTTTATAATAACACACCCCCCAGAATCAGTGCAATAAAATTACATTTTTAAAATTAAGAATCATGATTCTTAAAAAAATATGATTCTTAAAGAGAGTTCCTATTTGTGCCTATTCTTGTACTTTTTATTCTTAAGAAATATATAGTCATGATTGTATGTATGCTTGTATAATGTGTGTGTGTGAGAGTGTGTGTGAGAGTGTATGTGTATACAAGTGTACACACACACACACACACACACACACACACACACACACACGTATGTGTGCTGGCCCAGCCTTTAAATGAACTTGAATGTGACAAATAGGGTGTTGCATGGTTGGGAGCAGGTACTTTTGGTGCCCAGGAAGGGAGCTAGCTGGAAGTCTCACAGCTGTGGACACCTGTGGCCTTCCCTGTCAGTGTCCCCAGACAGCAGTTCAACTTTATGAACAGTTCAAATACACATAAAAATTGAGGGAATGTGACAGAATCAAGAGCCTATTACTTAACAACAACAAAAGCCTTGCTATATTTACTTCTAGATTTTATTACTTGAATTTTCTTTAAAAAATTTTTATTTTACTTTTAATTGTGGGCATGTGCGTGAGTTTGTGCATGTGACCACATGGGCGTGGGGAGGCCAGATGCACTGGATCCCCCTGGAGCTGGAGTTACAGGAAGTTGTGAGGAAAAGGAAGTATGTATTCTTGACCACTGAGCTACCTCTTCAGTCCTGCCGAGGTTTCTTTAAAACGGAATCCTAAAGGCTATGACTGTTCACCTCTAATTACTTCAGCACCTAAAAAATAAAAGTACTTTTGTAAAACAAACAAACAAACATAAGAGCATTATTGGACCTTTGAAAATAACATTCCTTAACTCTTTGTCATGGGTGGTAATGCAAACCTTCCAGAACTTCGGAGGCTGGTGGATAGGAGGAACTTGATTGGAAGGACAGACTGGATTACACAGGGAGATCGTATCTTAAATAACAAAAAATTACACAAAGTAAAAAAAATATCATCTCACTTAAAACCAAGTCTCCTATAAGCCTCTTTCCAGATGGTTTAAATCTGGATGCAAATAAAGTCCATAAATTAATTGCATTTGGTTGTTGTATTTAACTTCTTGATCCTGATTAGCTCACTCTTTTATGCCACTGACTCATTATTTTTAGTGGATTAAATCTTAATTCATTTTATTAAATTCAAACCACATTACCAGACCATCATAAAAGCAAATGTGGTGAGCATAGAGGAATTCTCCTATTGAGTAATAAAGGAAAATTCCAGGAAAAAAAAAAAACCAGTCTCTTCGAGTTCTCTTCTAAAAGAGACAACATGGAAGCTTTGAAGTATGATGGACTGTCTTCCTAATGTTTAACACTATCAACACCGAAGGTCACACAGTTGGTCAGAACAGAAACACTTCCCAAGGCCCATTTTCTCTCTTTTTGCCTTAGTTCACTCACCCCACATAGAATCCCATTCTTCACAGTATAAACAACCTCACCTTCTATACAAAGCCCTTGCCAACTACTCCTATCGTGTCTTCCCCTTCCATGTTCTGAAACAAATATGTAAACTTCTTTCTGGGGGATTTACTATATGTAATAAGACGTGTAGTGCCGTTATTTCATTTATGCCTGTTTTTTATTTTTCAACTCGACTGAAATTCCCGGCTCCCCTCAAACTTCCTGATACACACACACACACACACACACACACACACACACACACACACAAAAGGCATTTTGTTACACGTGGTCCACTGATGAGGATTACAACTAAAGAAAAATCCACCTAATACGCTTTCTTCACAGATCTCCGTCGTGCTCTCTCTTCCTAACTCTGGGAATTTCTGAGAAAAGCGGTGGATGTTCTAGAAATATATGAAATTCAGCAAGCTTCGCTTCCCACCCCTCTCCCCCGCCCCAAAGTCTGTGAGGGGTTACAGTTGGACAGCTAGTCGGGGTATAATCCAAGGCTACAAGAGGGAGGAGTGGGCGGGAGGAGCGCAGAAGTGGGCTCAGACCAAGTTAGGACTCCGAAGCCATGTAGGGCTTCGTTGACACCCGCTGCTAGGCGACAGGCCCTCGGGCTAGTTTACCTGATCAGTTCTAGTGGCCAGAGACTTATCAGCCAAAATGCTTTCCTTCAACTCATCCAGCTTCCCGTTGTAGGCCAGGTTACAGATCATGACGTTAGACACACACCCCTCCATTTCGCCTTCCCAGGACCTCCGTGAAACTCAAGCCCCGCCCATTCGCATTTCCTGTTCCGGCGACCAATCAAAGAGCTAGAGGTTCTCCAATCACTGACGTCTGATTTCCTCGTTGCCCCGCCCATATCCTGGAACTTCTGGGAGTTGCAGTTTGAAGGCAATCCCAGGTCAGGAGGCGTCTTTGGAAGCTACTCAGTTCCGGGTCCTAGCAATGTGAAACTACAAATCCCAGAATCCTTAGAGAAAGCCGTAGTCAAGTTGCCGGTGGAATTGGCCCAGGATGACAGCTGGAGAATGGAGTCAGGTAATGGGAGCGGCTTCTGGTAGTACTGTGTGAAAAAGCTAGGGTGGGTGGTATTTGGTGGGCCAGTAAGTTGGCCACATGAAATTCAAACTGTAGCAGAGCAAGAGAGTTCTGGGATCCTACAGATCTTGTCCCTCAGGGCCCTCACTTGCAGTGGCAGGCGGAAGGGACAGTAGTTGGAGCAGAGTACTACCTCTGAGCTTGAACCATTGACTGTAGCTACCCTCCCCCTCTCTGCCACTGTCCAGGGAGTGGAAAGAAGCACAGGTTAGTTACGCTGACATCCCGGCGGAGTGGCATCAGAGTGGGGCTCTGCCACAGCACAGGTTATACATGACACCATACAGAAGGGATGTGCCAGAATGATGCTAAAGACAGAGTGTGATGCCATAGGAGCCACTCGATACCTAAGAGACCTCAGTGAGTAACGGCGGTCATGTTAGGGATACCAGGGTATGATGTTGTCACTTTAATAACATGGTATGACAATCACATCCAGGGTTTGCTAGATTGTTAAGCTAACAGTATGGATTTTTTAAAAGGAGAATTTCCAAATAGTGTTGCAGCAGAAAAGATGCAAGGTTTATCTTTTATAGAATATTTCTAAAGGACATTAGAAAAAATGTTAAACGTGTTTTTTAAAGTGACTGATTATGTTTGTCTCTTTTGTTAGGGTACAGAACAGGGCCTAGCAAACTTTCTGTATAATGCCAGATCATAGCAATTTTAGGCTTTGCAGGGCAGATGATAAAACCAAGTCTAGAAGACAAGTTATGACTAATGTTTATTGATGTAATTTGGGATATAATAATAGTGGAATCTATGTATATATATAATGCTTTTAGCTTTTTAAAACTTTATGTGAATGTGTTTTCTGCCTACGTGTGTGTCTGTACACCATGTGAACGTTGAATCTCCTCAGATCTGAGGTACTCTAGATGGTTGTGAATTGGCATGTGTGTACTGAGAATTGAATCCAGGTCTTCTGAAAGAGCAACCAGTGCTCTTAATCCCTAAGCCATCTTTCCAGCCCCCAGTGAGTTATGTTTTTAACACAGAAATATTAATAAGAACAGAATTCTTTGAGGGAAGTACTATTTTGCTTAATTGAGGTTTACAGTAACTATTGTCTATCATCAAAATTGATTCCAAATGTTCTTTGGTTAATGAGATTTTTAACTATTTTAATCTATAGAAAACTCTGAAAATACCTTTTCACACAGAAAGTTGCTTCCAAATATTGATAAGCCATGAACATATTCTTTTAAATACTAATTATTTCATTGCATCTTATTGTGTGTGTATGTCCGTGTCTGTGTCCGTGTCTGTGTCCGTGTCCGTGTCTGTGTGTGTGTGTGTGTGTGTGTGTGTCCGCCCAGTTTCATGCTTTCTCCCTATTTTAACAATTTGATTGTGATAACTTACATACCAGAAAATTCAACTGGGGCTAGGTATGCCCAGTAGTAGAGCATTTGCTTCACACGCACAAGGCCTTAGGTACAATCCTCAGCACTAAAACAAAACAAAACGAAAGGAAACGAAGTAAAATAAAATACACTCATTTAAATATGTAATTGATTATTAGTAAGTTTTCAGGTTTATGTAGCTATCACAACAAACCAGTTGTAGAATGGATCCTCTCAGTAAGACCTCATGCCCATTTTCTGTTAATTTTTATCTCCTGGTCAGGCAGCCACTAATAGACTCTTTGTCTATATAAAATTGCCCATTCTGAACATTACACTTAAATGAAATCATATAATATATGGTCTTCTGAGTCTGGTTTCTTTCACTCACCATAATAGATTTGAGACTTAACCATATTGGTTCGCGTGTAAGTCCTTACTTTTGTTGCCTAATGATATTACAGTTTATGGGTAATACATTTTGGGGTATCTACTCACCAACTGATAGAAATGTAGTGGGTATTTTTTTTTAGTTGTTGGACATTATGACTAATGTTCCTTAGAACATCGATGTGCACATCTTTATGTGAACATTTGTTTTCCTCTTTTGTTGTTGTTATCTGAAAGTGGAATTCCTGGGTAATAGGACAATTTATCATTAACATTTTTAAGAAATTACAAAACTTTTTTCCAAAGCAGCAGAAGCATTCTGTTGTATGAGGCTACTCGTTGCAGCACATCCTCATACACATTTGTTAGCAACTGGGATGTTCTCGTGATTTTTTAAAGAGTCTTTTTATGAGGCCTAGGACGACTTTAAACTTACAAGCCTCCTGCTTCAGCCTCCCAAATGCTGGAATTTTAGGTATGTGTCTTGCCCTTTATGATTATAGCCATTTAAATCGCTATGAAATAATAGAATGTCAATGTTTATTTCCATAAGGAGTGGCTAGGGGAAGTGAACATGTTTTTAGGTGCTTATAAGCTGTTGGTACATCTTTTATACACAAGGATCTGCTTCTGTGGGCTCCCCCCCACCCCGTTTTAAAATTGGGTTGTTGTTTAATTGATGAGTTATAACAATTATTTCCATAGTCTAAATCCAAATCCCTGTCAGGTATATAATGTGCACATACTTACTCCCAATGCACAGTTTGCCTTTTGCTCTTTTGCTTTGTTTTATTTTCATTTGTTTTATTTTGGTTTTTGAGACCTGGTCTCACAGTGTATCCCAAGCTAGTCTCAAACTTGAAATTCTCCTGCTTCTGCCTCCCCAGTTGCTATTACAGGGTATGACACAGTGCTCAGCTTTTCTTTATCACAATCATATGCGTTTTGAAGGGAAAGGTTTTGATTTTTTTTTCAAGACAAGGTCTCATTATGTAGTTCAACCTAGTCTGCAACTCACGGTGTAGCCCAGGCTTGCAATTCCCCTGTTTCAAGCTTCCACATGTTGCTATTCTTGGAGTGAGCCACCAGGCCTCACTCACATTTTGATATTTGACGAATTCAAATTTATTCTTTTTTCCTTTATTTATTATTTTTTTTTGCTATTGTACATAGCAAAGACTATAAAATCTAAGGTTTCAGTTATTTTTTTTCTCATGTTTTCCTCTGGGAATTTTGTTTTTTCTTTTGTGTTTAAGTCTCTGGTTCATTTTCAGTTATCTAAGACCAATTCTTTTCACATGTTTCAGCAGCATTTATTAATTTGGCATTTTAATGCACTCTTCTATCATGATCACAATGGATAAGCACACATTGGTCTATTTTAATCCACTGTTCTCCCACACTTTGTTCCAGGTTCATTAGTTTACCTGTGGGCAGCATCCCATCTGAGACAGTGTGAATCACATGGTGTTTCTGTCTCTTTAGAGGCTTGTGACAGTTTCTCAGATTTCACTTGTTTTGATGATCTTGGTAATTTTGAAATGCACTTGTTAAGGACTCTGTAGGGTTTTTTTCCCCCATCTTTATTAACTTGAGTATTTCTTATTTACATTTCGATTGTTAGTCCCTTTCCCGGTTTCTGGGTCAACATTCCCCTAACCCCTCCCCCTCCCCTTCTATATGGGTGTCCCCATCCCCATCCCCCCCATTGCCGCCCTCCCCCTACCAGTCTAGTTCACTGGGGGTTCAGTCTTAGCAGGACCCAGGGCTTCCCCTTCCACTGGTGCTCTTACTAGGATATTCATTGCTACCTATGAGGTCGGAGCCCAGGGTCAGTCCATGTATAGTCTTTGGGTAGTGGCTTAGTCCCTGGAAGCTCTGGTTGCTTGGCATTGTTGTTCATATGGGGTCTTGAGCCCCTTCAGCTCTTTCAAGCTCTGTATTTTTAAAAGGGTCTGTTTTTCTTATGATCAGACTGGGGTGTGGGAGCATAGGATTCGAACTGAGCGTATCTGTTGCTTGATGTATGTGCTGTGGGAGATGCCATGACTTTGTAGGTCATTCACGTCCACCTGAAGGTCAGCTGAAAGACCCTCAGCTGCAAGGGAAGTGGATCTTGGACTGCAGAAATAACCTTTGCACTTGTCTTCCCATGTCTAAACCTACAGCTGGACTTGCAGCGTAATTTAGGTTGTAATTTTGTGTGTGACTGAAGATACTGTTTCCATCTTAAATTTTCTAACGAGGCCGCTCTATTGTCGTATAATTTGTACACGATAAATCTCATTGTGTTCAGGAATTAAATCAATTTCAATGTACTTGACTATAAATACATACTGTTGTGTAACCAACACCAAAGTCAAGATATGGCATATTCCACACTTCCCCTAAATTCTCACACACTTCTTTGCGGTCCCTCCTATTCCCCAGGCGCTGTTCTCGATAGCTACTACTTGAGTTTTTTCTTGTAAATTTTCTTGTAATTTTTTTAAGCACACAATTTAAGGGTTTTTCAGGATTTAAAGAGTTGTGTTATGACCACCAAAAGCTTGTTTTAAAATACCTACATTTCCTAAAAAGGAAGTTTTGTGGCTATTGTTAGCCATTCTTCCTTTTGCTGCCCTTACACATATTAGTCTATAGGCTTTCATTTTATGAGCATTAATACAAATAACAAAATCAAAATATGTGGTCTTTTTAGTTTCTCTTTTCATGTACTATAAACATTTGAAGATGCATACAAATCATAGATCATCACTGTATTCATTTTTATGATTGAATGATAGTCTGTTTTATGACAGTAACATGCTTTGTTTATTCTTTCATCAGTATAGGATCACTTGGGCTATTATTACCTTTTGTTTCTTCTAAATATGGCTACTATGTTTTGTGTGTAGTTTCTGTTCAGGCATGTACTTTTATTTCTCTTGTATACATATTTAGGAGTGGAATTTCTGGATCTACTTTAAGTCCATTTAACATTTTTAGGAAGTGTCAGGTTCTCTCAAAGTGGTTCACTATTTTATCTTCCTACGATAATAATATATTTGGATTAAAACTTTCCTACAATCAACTATACTTATCAGTGTATTTCTTTTTATTGTGGCCAGTATAGTGGGTATAAAGTAGCATTCCCTTCTTTTGACTTGTCCCAACATCAGAAGTATATAAAGCCTCCTGTCCTCCAAACACTGTTAGGCATTAAAATCACTTTACTCCAATTTCACTCAGAATTTTGTTTTATATTTTCAGGTGGGATTAAGACAAATTATTGAGTCTGCAGTAAAAGCTAATTTACCAAGCCAGTTAGTGTTTAGTGATTGTGGTTTAAGGTGGTTTTCATCCTGTTTCAAAAGATTAAAATCGCTTTTATTTTGTTTCCACAAAAAGGCAAGATAGACTAAACTTAGCCTCATAGCTATAGTTTGCTAATGATCAGTGTAGAGTAAACATGCCCCATATGTAGTAGGACATGTATCAATATTTATTCACTTCATTATGAAGGTGGATTAGGCCTGTTGTATTCACAAAGGGATTGGTATTCTGACATTTCACTGTAATAATTCATCAGGGATTGCCATGTAATTGCTAGAAATGGCTTAGAAAAAAACAGCATCTAACATACCTCGAACTAAGTGATTTGTGTGCATTTTAAAATAGACAGTATAATGTGTTTTATTTCATTTGTTACATGGGGTAGTCAGCTTTGAATTCTGAATTCCTTGACACTAATGGAAAGCCCCTTCTCTAAGTCTTGAAAGATAGAGGATAAATAGATCTTACAAGAAAAGGTCGTGTCTTTCCTGGTGCTGGCCCCATGTTATGGAGGAACAATGCAATTGCTGTTTATGTCCATCTTGGGACAAAGAGGCCCTTTTAGGGTCTGACTTCTCTGCTACTCATGTGATTGAATGTTCCCTAGTGAGTTCTCTGCTGGCTACTTAGATTCTAGGTCCTAGAACAAGCAAATTAGCCTTCTAGACTTAATGCGTAAGCTAATAATCAGCGTGTAAAGAGCACAAGTGTCAGATATCATGTCTCAGGCAATCCATATAGTAACCCTTTGAGGTAGGTACAAGAACCCTTCAGGCCTTGCATTTTTTAGAAATAAAATTTGAAACAAACAAAAATAGGATGGTAGAAGTAAAAATTGGAACTGACATAAATTCAGATAATTTTACTCCAAAACTCTAGCACATGACTCTTGTGACATCCTGCTAAATATTGCTGAACATAGAGTTATGTGTAAATGCAAACCCCAAATAGTGCAATAGTAATTCCTGTCTGAGGGCTTTGGGCTGTACCTGCATGGCTGTGGGGAAATGACATGATTTTTGCGGTGTCCTGCAGAATTCTCTGGATTTATACTGTTCTGCTATGGTGTTACTAGCCACACGGGGCTAGTTAGCCCTTAAATTGTGTTTAGGAATTGCTTTTTACATTTCGTTTAATTTAAAATCAAGTAGTTTCATATGACTAGTGTTTGCCATTTTAGATTGTGTGAAAAGAGATAATTATCCCTCATTTGTTGCTTTCTAGTTATCACCAAACAGTTTATTAATGTGCCTATGCTTTCCGTGGTAAAAGGGAGAAAACAGTGATACACACTTGGGAATACCATGTAGGGAGAGAATACATACAGTTCACCTACCTGCCCGACAGCCACAGGCATTGGTCCAGAGTTGTTTGGCATGAGATTCCTCCATTCTTACTACTTACTAAGGCTGAATAAGAAACCCAAGCTTTGGTTTGGGGATTTAGCTCAGTGGTAGAGCGCTTGCCTAGGAAGCGCAAGGTCCTGGGTTCGGTCCCCAGCTCCGGAAAAAAAAAAAAAAGAAACCCAAGCTTTTTGCAGTTGACTTTTCACCATTTAGAACTGTAATTTATGTGCCTTTTTTTTTGCATTTTTGTTTATTTTCTTTCTTTTATTGAATATTTTCTTTATTTACATTTCAAATGTTATCCCCTTTCCTGGTTTCCCTTCTGGAAACCCCCTATCCCATCCCCTCTTCCTCTGCTTCTGTGAGGATGCTCCCACTTCCACCCACCACCTCCTAACTCCCTGCCCTGACATTCCCCTACACTGGGGCATCAAGCCTTTACAGGACCAAGGGCCTCTCCTCCCACTGATGCCTGATCAAGCCATCCTCTGCTACATATGGGACTGGAGCCATGGGTCACTCCATGTCTACTCATTGGTTGGTGGTTTAGTGCCTAGGAGCTTTTTTTGGGGGGGTGGGGTGGGTGTCTGGTTGGTCGATATTGTTTTTCTTCTTATGGGGTTGCAAACCCCCTCAGTTACCTCAGACCTTTCTCTAACGCCTCCATTGGAGACCTCGGGTTCAGCCCAATGGTTAGCTGCAAGCAACTGCCTTATTGTCATTATTTCACAATTGCCGTTTACCAGGTTTTAGATGAGATATTTTAATATGTGTTTTGATGCAACTATTAAAACATCCTGCTATTTTATGTCATTAGTCTATTCAAGACATTTCCATTTGAAATCTATTTCATCATAAAGCTGACATCCTGTCATAGGAATTTTGATTAAGCATTTTTTTTGTTATTCTCAATTTTAGCATTCAGGCTTTTGATTCTAGCTCATTTACTTTATAAGAAATTTCCTTAATTTTTGTTACAAACAATAAAAGAATCACAAGAAATTCAAAGAACACAAAGGGCTTTGTATACTCTGCATTAGGTTTACTCCATTCTCTGCACTGGACAGAGGCATACTACAGTTATCAGATGAGATCCGGCACATTCAGGTATGGCCATAGACTACAACACAGTATCAACTCGGAAATTGATATTAGAATGTTGCAGTTAGGATAGGAAATGTTCTTCTACCGAAAGGTTCATGTATTGATGGCTTGATCCCTAGTTGTTAGCACTGTTGAAGGGCGATCAAATTATGAGAATTAATTCCTTAGATGAGTTCATACTGAATGAGTTGTTAGGAAGTGGGGCCTGGTCAGAGGAAATAGGTCACAGAGACGTATGCTTTTGGAAGCCTTATCTCTGCCTTTTCTTGTTTATCCTTTTGCTTTCTGGTTGCTATGAGGTAAGAATCTTTTCTCTGTTGTGACCTTTCACATGATCTCACATGGGTCTCACCTTAGGCCCATAACAATAGAGCCAGCCAACCGTGAGCTGAAACCTCTGAAATTGAGAGCCAAGGTCAACTGTCTTCCTTTATGTTGTTTCTCTCACATGTGTGAATAGCTTCAAGCTGGGTGTTGGGGGGTGGGGGAGGTATGCATTCATATGTGTGGTGTATGTGTATGCGCATGTTCATATTGAGGTATGTGTAGGTACACATGCATGCATGTGTATGCCTAGGTGAAGGCCGGAGGTCAGTGGCTTTCTCAGTTTTTCCCCTCCTGAGTTTTTTGAAACAAGGTGTCTTATTGGCCTGGAACTCATCAATTTGGCTACGCTAGCTGGCCACTGAGTTACAGGAATCTGTCTGACTAGTTAGCACTGGGATGACCAAACCCAGCTTTTTAGATGGGTGCTGGGGGATCTGGACTCAGGTCCTCATGCTTGCCTGACTGAGCCGTCGCTCCAGCTACTCCACGTTATTTTCACGTATATGGATTTGTTTGACTAATACTACAACCAGGAATTATTCTGTCAGTATATTTTTAAATCTCTCCAATATACCCCTTTATAGTTGTAGTCATCACCTATTCGTAACATGCATATTCCCTGACAGCTGATAATTTCTCTTATTTTCTATCATTATATCAGAATGTTATTTAAATATTTTGAGCTGTATTTTTGAATTTTCTTAAGACTTCCCTTTTAGCTAATGGATTATTTAGAGGTAAGATGCTTAATTTCTAATTGTTTGGAAGTATTTTCCTTGGTCCCATTGTTATCAGAGATACAGTCTACATAATTTCAAATATTTCTTATTTATTCATGTCTGCTTTATGACTCAGGATATGGACTTTCTGTGTGAATGTCCCCTGGGAACTTGAAAATGTATATCCTGCTGTTACTATGTAGCGTTTTCTGTGTATCCTAATTATATCTTGTTGGCTTTTTATGTCATTCATATTTTTTGCCAAATCTTAGAGGTTTTTATGATAATTAGTTTTATTTAGTTATTCCACGATGTTTGCATATGTCAAAACATATTTTATACCATAAATGTAAAGCATATGTGCCTGTCAATTTAAAAATAAATTACTTTTTAAAAATGTGGGATATTTTAAACCAGTTATATTTTGTGTATTTCTTAAACACCACACTGTTTTTCTTCTCCATCTAGAACTCTAATTGCATGGATATTTGATTTACTTTTATGATCCCATATGTCCCTGAATCTCTGTTCCCTTTTTCCATTTTCCATCATTGCTCATATTGAATCTTTTCTATCATTCTATCACTAGTTTCTCTAACTTACCCCATCATCTTATTTTGTTCTATTGAGACCATCCAATGAGTTTTCAATTTTGATTATTATATTTCTCGATTCTAAAAACAAAATGTTAGCCAGGAGATGGTAGTGCCTGGTCTACAGAGTTCCTTCTAGGACAGCCAGGGTTACACAGAGGAACCCTGTCTCAATGCAGCACAAAGCAAAGCAAAGCAAAACAAAAATGTGGCTTCTTTTTTGTGCCTTTTATTTCTGTACTGAGACTTTCCATCTTTAAAAATTGTTTCTGAAGTGTTGAGAATTGCTTGTCTGAAGTGTTTTAAGATGGGTGCTTTAAAAATCGTTGTTGAATAATTACGACATTTATGTCATCTCTGTGTTGGTATCTGTTAAATGCCTTTTCTCACTCAAGTTGTTATGCTCCTAGTTCTTAATATCATGACTACTTTTATGTTGTATCCTTAAATCGTTGTGTTGTGACTCTGGATCTTATTTTATTCTCCTGCCTTAACCAGCCTGCTTTCACAGGAGGAGACAAGGATAGGAGCTAAGTTCTCCCTTTCATGCTCCATTTATACTCAATGTAGGATTAGGGATGCCATTATTACAAGGCAGGGGTGAAATTTGAGGCCTCTACTGACACTACACTGATATCAGGAGGAAGGTCTCCATTACCATTATATACTGGAAGATTCATTGATGCCTGGCAAAGTACTAGACCCTCATTCTGTTTTTCTAAAACTACCACAGGGAAAAGGGTAAGGTAACTAAAACCAGATGAAGGTAAAGTCTAGTCACCACCACTTTGTTAATGATAATTGGGGTTAAATTTCTATAGTATTTGACTGGATAATTAATGTCTAATGGGTTTTCTTTATAGGTTGTCACTTTTCCTGTTCCTTTGGCTGGAGATAGCTAGGTTTTTGGAAGGTCATTTGTTGCATGTACGTGCCTGCGTGGCTGAGTTGATGACTACTCTGTCACAAGGTTCAGCATGTATTACTAAAGCAGCAAACCCATGGAAGTCACTTATTACTTATGCCCTAAGGCCTCTAGCAACCAGAATACCTTGTCCTTTCTACCTCGAAGAGATTTCAGAGGGATGAATATACTTATTTATGATACCTTGTGGTTTTATTGGGATGAGAGTATGTAAGAGGTTGCTTAAAGAATACATTGATGTTGTGTTAGTGATCATCGCTATCCCAGTGAAAACTTAGCAGGAGATAAAAATCACTCTGACCCTCATTCCTAGTCCTTGACAAACTCAAGTTTATTTTGTTCCAACAGCTTGAATGCTTAAATCTTTAGATATCTTACATAAGGGAGAATAAGGGAGAAAAAGGTGGTCTTTGTCTTTTTATGACATACATTCTATATATGCATGTGCATGCGCTCTCTCTCTCTCCCTCTCTCTCTCTCTCCTCCCTCCCCCCCCTCTCTCTCTCTCTCTCTCTCTCTCTCTCTCTCACACACACACACACACACACACACAGAGAATTTGACCATCATGAGTTTCTAATATTTTAAGCACCATGAATAGAACTATATTTTTTAAAAAAATAGCACTTCTCCTGACTTGATTTGTGTTCTTTGGATTTTTCTGAGATATGGTCTCACTCTATTGCTCAGGCTGGCCTAGAACTCATGGCAGCCCAGTCTCAGCCTTTTAAGTGCTGGAATTATAGGCATGGGCCACAAATTTGGATCCTTAATTTTTTAAAGTAGATCAGTGGCTCTCAACCTTCTTAATGCTGCAACTCTTTAATACAGTTCCTCCTATTGTTGTGACCCCAACCATAAAATTATTTTCATTGCTACTTCATAACTTATTTTGCTACTGTTATGTATCATAAATGTAAATATTTGTGCTTTCTGATGGTCTTAGTAGGCCCCCGTGAAAGGGTTTTTTGGCCCCGAAAGGGGTTGCGACCCAAAGGTTGAGAACCATTGCAGAAGATGGGCTATAATTTAATCATTTTTGAGTAAGTTCATAATTATGACTCTAATTTTTTAATACAATCCTCTAAAACCATGATATTTTGGGGAAAATATATTTATTGTTTGCTTTTGTACTAAATTCATCCAATGTTTTTGCTAGATCTCTCTGCGTTTGCATATATGTACCTGTATAGAGTTGGTGTGTGTGTGTGCGCGTGTGTGTGTGTGTGTGTGTGTGTATGTGTGTGTGTGTGTGTGCGCGCACGCGCGCGCGTGTGTGTGTGTGTAGGCCTGAGTCATTATTGGTTATCCCTCCTCAGTGGCTCTCCACCTTTATTTTTTAGACAAGGTCTCTAATTGAATTTGAAGCTCACAGATTTGGCTAGACTATGTGGCAAGTGGGATGTAGGAATCCATCTCTGCTCCTCCCTAAGGTTGATGGTATAGACACACATGCCACTCTGCTTGGCTTTTCTGAGGATCAAAACTTAGGTCTTCTTGGTATGTGTTAGGGACTTTACCAACATAGCCATTTCCCTAGACCCATGCTTAGATTTTATGATTTTTTTTTTTACTCTTGCTCCTGTTTTGCTGTTTTCAACCTACTTTTGCAAAATTAGTCCCCATCTCTTACCTAGATAGGCTCAACAATAAGCTTCTTCAGTGTCTGAAGGGGACCTTTGGATGGTCCACATTCACTGTCCCTGGGCCATTTCGTCTTCACTTTATTATGGGGCTGAGAAGTAAGTCAGCAGGAACACAAGCCCCTGGGGTTCCTGAAACCAGTTTACCATATTTTTTCTTCTTTCAGTCTCCTACTACTACAGGGCCATCTAATTGAGGGTTGTCTGATAGGGCTGATGAAAAGAGCAAATGGTAAGAGGAAACATTCTGAGGTAATTTGAACCTGTATTGCATCCTTTCCTTACAGAGAGAAACTCTAAAATGTGAATTAAGAAAAGGCACGTTCTATTTGAGACAGTGGAAAAGAACACTTGGGGTGCTGACAGAGTACAGAGTGAGGAATATTTTTAAATTGCATTATAGAGGTTATAGGAGATGGCACAGAATAGAAATGAGAATAGCCTTCAGGGGCAGTTACTGTGGAATTCAGACTTCAAGGGTGCCTGTGGTGCTGTGTATACTCCCTGGGTAGTGCAGAAGCAGTTCAAAGTTCGTGTGGAAATTAATATGATGGCCGGGGTTGTTGCATAGCTAAAGAAACATCTAAAACTCGTAAATGGGGAAAGTAATTGGGGAAGTTATTAATTGCACTCCATTTTATGCATTCCCTTTTAGTATTTATGGTATAATTGTCTTAACATCTCAGACATGTTAAATTTTGAGTATTGTTAACCCTGACTCAACTGAAATGCAAGGTATTTGTACCAAACTCTGAAATCTGAGTTGAGTTTCCATTGGCCACGCTCAGGTGCAAGTATTTAGTTTGAGCATTTTATAATTTCTTCAAAATTATGTGATAGAGCACTTTCCTATTAGTTTTCTTACTAGGTGTTCACTACAGAACCAGGGTGGGGGACATATTATCAACATTTTATGGAGCAGTAATCTCAACATTTCTAAGAGTGGCCCAAGATGACATGACTACGACAGGCAGACCAAAATTGGAATCTAGGTCTTTGGCTCCCTGGGTCAGTCTACACTATTTTCTTTCTGTAAGATTTAGGAAGCAAATTTGTTTAACACATACGCTTTAGCGCTTTAGAATTCTAAAGACTTCGTTTCAGTAGGAATTGATTTATAAATTGTGTAGCTCCAAGCCACAAGAGGTTTAAGTTTCACAGAGTGGCATGAAAGGATGTAAGACAAAGTCAATGTTTGACTGATTGTACTGGAAAGCCCCAGTGATTAGTGATAGTTTCTAATTGGTAAATTCCCTTAGTGACTTGGTTAAAATGAAATTTCATTTTCCTGTTTACACTGTTGGAACCTGGTTTGCTGAGATAGGAATAAAAACACGGAAACCTTATTCTTTCTATTCATGTGTACATGTGGGTGTTCATGTATGTCTGTACGTATACATATGAGTGTGCTCCTGTGTACGGAGACTAGAGAGCAACCTAGGGATCATCTTCAAACACACTGTCTCCTTTGAGGTAGGGTGTCTCACTGACTGGGTACTCACTAACTAGGCAAAGGAGGGTGGCCAGATCCGAGGGGATCTTCCTTTCTCTGCCTCCCCAATGTTGGGATTACAAATGGAATTACTAATTACTACACATGGTACTTTTTCACATGTGTTTAAGGCATCAACTCAGGTCCTCTTGTTTGCAAAGCCACAAGCTTGACTGATGGAGCCATCTCCTAATCCCTCCCACCAGCATTTTATTAAAGAATAAATTCAATACTTTATTTCCCTGATAAAGACCAAGTAATGCTGTGAAAGGAAAATATGTAATAAAGCCATGGTTTCACAGTCAAATTATGTCTACAAATATAGCTAGGATTTTAGAATGATATAAATGGAAAGGTCTCATAATTAGATTTATAAATAAAATCTGAAGTTCCTAAGTACTTGCATTTGGATTTGATGTATATGTGTACAGGATAGAATAAATTCATTATATTTTAATTTCTGAAATTGATAAAGGATAATTTAATGTAATTTTATGTCCATTACTAGTATGTTTCTGAAGTAAATCTAATATAGAAACTTAGCATTTCCTTTTTTCTTATAAAGTTATATCTAAAAAGACTAAAGGACATTAAAGGACATGTGAATGTATAGATTTTTATTTTTTCCTTTTATTGAAAATAGATATCCTGCTTACAGTTCCCCCTCTCTCTACTCCTCTCTGCCTTCTCTCCCATCCAGATCCACTTCCTTTCTGTCTCCTTAGACAAGAACAAGCTTCTAAAGGATAGCAACAAAACATAACAAAATAAAAACAAAAACCATCACATCGTAGTTGCTCAAGGCAAATCAACAGAAGGAAAGGAACACCAAGAAAGGGCATTAGATTCAGAGACTGCACTGGTCCACACACTCAGGAGTCCCATAACAACATTAAACTGAAAGCTATAATATCTATGCAGAGGACCTGGTGCAGGGCCATGTTGGTCCTGTGCTTGCTGCTTCAGTCTCCGGTGGTCCATATGAGCACTGCTCAGTTGACTCAGAGGGACTTGTTCTCTTAGTGTCCTCAGTCCCCTCTGACTCTTACACTCTTTACAGCTCCTCTTCTATGGGGTTTCCTGATTCCTGGTGGGAGGGATTTTATAGAGACATCCCACTTAGAACTGACTGTTCCAGTGTGTGTCTGTCTGTCAGTCTGGCTGTCTCTCTCTGTATTTTTCTCTGTGTCTCTGTCCCTGGGTAATGTCTAGCTGTGGGTCTCTGTGTTTGTTCCCATAGGCTGTGGGAGGAAGCTTCTCTGCTGATGGCTGAATAAGACATGAACTATGAGTACAGCAGAATGTCCTTAGGAGTCATTGTAATATTGTTTTTTTTTATTTTTAAATACAAGTAGTTTTACCTTAGGATTCTGAGATCTGGTTTTTGGTCATTTAGGCACTGTTGGGAATGCATTTTATCTTGGGGAGTGGGCCTAAAGTCAAATCAGACATTGGTTGGTGACTCCTACACCTTCTGTGTCACCCTAGCATATTTTGTAGGCAGAACAAATGTTAGATCAAAGCTTTTTGTGGCTGGGTTGTTATTTATGTTTCTCTTTCAATTGCCTTAAGAGTTCTTTCCCTTTCCAAAGACATTAGAAGATGAGGTGAAAGTTCTATGTAGTCACCAACTCCACCTCTCTATATTCAATGGGTTATGTGTGTGTGTTCTTCAGCAATGGGACTGTCAGTGTGTGGACCACAACCTGTTGTCTTGGCAACAGCCTGGATTGTTTGGGGATTTCCATGGCCAAGGACTCAACTGGATGTAATCCAGTCCTGGTACTGGAAGCTTACTTTGGTAACAAGAGATGAACAGTTGAGACTCCATCTTTCCTATTATTTTGAGACTTTATTGGAGTTGCCTTCATATATCTATATTTTAGGAAGGTTCCACTGCACTGGGTTTCCATACCATGCTTTAAATGTTTCAGTGTGCTTTTAAAAAGCAATCTCACTATGTAGCCAAGGCTTTCCTGGAACATGCTTTGTAAACCAGGATATCCTCGAAATTATGATGTAATCCAGTTTATGCTTGAATTTGTGGTAATCTTGATTCAGTTTCTCAGGTGCTGGGACGGTAGGTATGTAACACACTAAGTACACAAATCTTAAATGTATAGATCAGTGAAATTTTCTGTAATTCAGGTAAATACTACCAAAATCAAGATATAGTCATTTCCAGTCCCTTAGGGAGTTCTGTTTTCTCTTCCTAGTGAATATCTTCTCCTGAGGTAACATCTGTTTTGATTTCTATAATATATTTATTTTGCTTGATTTAAGCTTTATTGAAGTAGAATCCCCTCGTGCTTACTCTTTTGTACCTTTTGTTTCTTTTGCTTAACATAATATCTGTCATGTCTCGGGATTTTCATTGCTCTGCAATATTCTTGTGTATGATAGACCACATTTTAAACTGCATTCCTTTGGTGATGGATTTTTAAGGTTATGATATTATCAATTACAGCTGTTGTAAACATTTTAAACTGTATTTTACATTGACAAGGGTGTTGACTTCTTGGAACTAAATCTAAAGGTGGAATTGTTCTGGTATATTTAGTTAAAAATTCTTTTAGGAATGTCTGAAGGAATTTTGTCTGGACATCTTATAAGAAGACATACTTTTTGAAGAATCATAGTCAAAGATGAAAATTTGCCATGTTTTCTTTAGGAGTTTGAGATTCTCTTCCTGGCAGATTTTGAGAACATTTTTCTTTGGCCAGTGACCTGAATCTTTCATGCTTGTGGGTGGATATTTATTTTCCCGGTGTCTGGCACATACTGTTCACATTAGGGATAAGGGGGCATTTACTTCCAAGCTCTATCTTTTTGGTATAGGCTCAAATTGTCTTTTCTTGGACAACATGGTTCAAATAATAATAAAATAACATTTAAACCAAGTTTACTTTATACAACTTTGCTTTGGGATCAACTTGGAATGCACCTTTAATTTTGAAAGTGAAGGCACACTTGTGAGTTTTATGTAATACCCAAACTGGCCTTTGGCAACTTACTTTTATATTATTTCTATGGTAAGGAATTTTTAAACATCATATGTCTGCTGGCAACATTTTTCTAATGAAGTGTTATATTGAAAGGGTATGGGGAAAATTCCTGTGGTCTGGGAGAAGGTGGAGGTGGTTGGAAATGAGCATAAAACTGGGAAAGTGCTCAAAATGAGGAAAACAGTTTCTGGAAAACACTCTACTTCTGAGGTGGTCTAACATTTAGCCTGCCATCAGAGGGACCAGAGGGAGACCACCCCTAACTATTTTCATGACACCATCTTTAAAGACAAAACGAAACAAAAAACCCCACGTGTCTTAGCCTCACTGTCTTTGTTTTCTTAACAGCACTTAATCAGAGGTGAATGGTAGAAACAATGACATGGGTTTTTAATGGACGCTGACTTGATATACTACTTCTCTAATTTTTTAAATTTCTGTATGTAGTTACAGCGGTATTATAAATCCTTCAGAGGCTCCATGAAGCCTGAGTAAAGTCCAAAAATCCTTATTAAAGCTGCCAAGGTCAGCATCTTCTGGTGCTAAGTGTTTCCATAACCTCAACACTTGCTAGTCCCTATATGATGTCACTATTAATGTTTCCCTCACCCTCACTCTGTCTCTCACCCTCTCCTGCCTCTCTCCATTTCTTCTTCATTCCCTTTGCCCTCAGAGCTGTCAGTGTTTGGTTCAAGTCTCTCTCTGTCTCTGTCTCTCTGTCTCTGTCTCTGTCTCTGTCTCTGTCTCTGTCTCTCTCTGTGTGTGTGTGTGTGTGTGTGTGTGTGTGTGTGTGTGTGTGTGTGTGTGTTGTATGTAAGGTGTCCATGTTTGTGGTGTTGTGTTCAAGTGAGTGAATGCAGGTGGTGGGTGTATACATGAGTATGCACATATATGGAATCCAGAAGTTGGTGTTTGGTGTTTACCCCCAATCAATCTCCACTTTATTTTTTGAGGTGAGGTCTCCCACTGAACCTGAACTTCACCAGCTGGCTAAGATGGCTTGCCAGTGAGTTCCAGAGATCTAACTGTCTGCACTCCACTGCCAAGCACTAGAATTACATGGGCATGCCACTGCATTCAGATTTTATGTATGTGCTGCACATCTGAACTCAGGGTCTCATGCTTGTGTAACAAGCACTTTACCAACCGAGAAATCTCCCTCTGGCCCTGGTTCACACTTCTTTATCCTCTAGCATCTTTTCTTTGCCCAATCTGATGAACTCTGTTTTACCGCCATCTTTCTTTTCAAAGATTCCTCTAAGCCCCAAACTGGCTTATATAAACTACATTTATGCATCCTTTGGCCCTAGTATATTTTCTCATCGTACCATATGCAGATTAACTTTTTATTTCTCACACCAGAAGGTATGCTTTATTTCCAGGATTTAGCCTAGGTTGATCGCATCAAACAGCTTAATTTTTTTGACATAGGGTCTCATGCAGTCAAGGGTGACCTCAAGCTTGATGTATAGGCAAGACTGACCAAATTCCTAATCCTTCTGATCCAATCTCCTAAATGCTGGGATTATAGGCATGTACTACTATATCTGGGCTTTTAGATATTTAATGTGCCTTAGTATTTGGTAAACATTTGATTAACCTTGGGTATCGTTCTTGTAAAGCATTATTATGACTAGAGCTATAGGGGTCAGATGATCACTATATGACCTGAGATTTTACAGAGGTCATTTTAATATAGAGATATATTTGACATATTTAATACACAAGATGTCCACAAATAGTAGTAACTTAAAATACAAAGGGCTCAGTGCTATAAAGGGGATATAAATAAAGTGAGTTTAGAAGAGAGAGCTTTACCCTGATTTCTTGTTGAGAAAATTAGTGGGAAAAACCAAAAAGTAGCATGTGAGACAAGAAATTAAGGACAGGTAAGACAGGAATAAGCAAAGATGGGAATCTCTCATGTGTCGTGAAGTTTATCTGTGGCCAAAGAGAGCAGATACTATGAAGTAGTAATGAACAATAGGAAACAATAGGAAACAGTAGGAAACAGTGGAATTGTGGGAAGTACCCCTGTTGGAGAAGCATTAAATACTAAGTTGATGAATTTGTGTTGGTTTTCTCTCAGGTGGCATAGCCTTAGCAGACTGGGATTTCTTTTTTAAAGCTTAGTGACATTAGCAGAGATCCTTTAAGATTACCCTGTCACTGAACTATCTTAGGGCATACTTAGGTAATCATTATAGGCAATTTCTATAGAAGAGTATAGAAAACCCTGTGGCCTCTTGCTCCTTGACCTTTTCACATTATTCCTTTTTCATCGAATACTTGCATGAAGAAACAGATCACATGACCAATACAGTTTAAGAAGTGAAAATCAAAATTGACAAAGGCAAGAAACACTACCAAGATAGAAATGCCTTACAAAAATGCAGAAACATATAAAACAATGTTTACTTAGGAACCATTTTCAAAACATTGCCTCTAGCTCTCTGGAAAATTCTAGATACAGTATATTAATTGTACTGCTGGCATTTATTACTTTTGGGGTAGCTTTCATGTCATTTCCAGTTAAATATAACGATATAGTCTACTAACTCAGTGTGTCTACTGCATTCCTGTTTGTTTTATGGCATCTGGTTTCCAGGCATTTAAAGCCAGGCCTTGAACATTATAGACCTCAATTATTACAACAACATTTTTATTTTTATTGGTCTCTGTGTCTTTTGTACTTGGATATAGTTTGTACCTATGAGTAGCACAGCACAGGATGAATACTGGTTGAGGAATAAGATTAACTTGGTTTGAGTCCTGTTCACTAGCTGCTTGACCTTTGGCAGTTTTAATCACCTCTCCTATGACTATATCCTTTCATCTCTAAGATGGAAATTGTGGTTCTTGCCCTGTCTTTCTAAAGGGTCCATATCCAGGATTCCATGCAAGTACTCTAAAAACTGTCAATGGCTTTACCCCGACTTGAGCTGCACTAGCTAGCTTTGCAGTTCATGATGCAATCCCATCTTACCTGTCCTATCTTACATTTCAATATTGCCCAGAATCTAGCCCCATCTCCAGTTCGTATATACATGGTGTTCTACTCATCTGGAGGACTTTCTTCCTTCATTTCCGTTAAATTCAATAAAAAATTTAAACACCAGTTCAAAGTTCATCCCACTTGATTTCCTTTTGTTGAAGCTTGACAACGCGTAGTATTGTCGATTCTTGCCTTGTAAGTTGCCTTTTATCCTTATCTCCCTCACATAAGCTTCATAGTAAATCATTTTATGATACT